>NC_069501.1:39287594-39297106 GCF_027579735.1 Bombina bombina
AGCACACAACAGCCGCTGGAGATGTTTAGGTCAAGTCTGTTTATGAAATTATCACGGACGTTTGTGTAATTATCGTCACAGTGCAGCGCCAATAAAGGGGTCCTGGGTTTACAGTACAGCTCCAGTACACCATATAGGTTAGGACATCTCAAGCCACAGAAGGATACATCTGACCCAACACGAACATAACGGGTTTCTGCAAGTGCACACAAGGCCATGACCCAGAGGAAATCTGTAAAATAAATCAAAATGTTTGTTTAGCATTAAATGCTGACTTACTGTCACATACTTGTCATCAAAACAAGGTGACATTAGAAATAAAAAGTATTATTAGCACAGTCACAATAAAATAGATGCTATTAGAATGGTATCATTACATTCTACTCACAACAATGTAATTTATATGGGAGTCGAGACCCAACCGCCACCTAGTTAACCCCTTAATGACCAAGGACGTACGCCACACGTCCTCAAAAAAAAGACAGTTAATGACCGAGGACGTGTGGCGTACGTCCTTGGTCTGGAAAGCAGCTGGAAGCGATCCTGCACGCTTCCAGCTGCTTTCCGGTTATTGCAGTGATGCCTCAAGATGGCGCCCATTAAGGCAGAGGGGGAGGGTAAGAGAGCTGTTTGGTGGGGGATCAGTGAGGCTGGGAGCTAAGGGGGGATCCTACACAGCAGCATATGTAAATATGCTATAAAAAAACGACAAAAAAAGCCCAAATATCGCTTTTATTTTAGTACTGGCAGAGTTTCTGCCAGTACTTAAGATGGCGGGGACAATTGTGGGGTGAGGGAGGGAAGAGAGCTGTTTGGGAGGGATCAGGGGGTCTCATGTTTCAGGTGGGAGGCTGAGCTCTACACTAAAGCTAAAATTAACCCTGCAAGCTCCCTACAAGCTACATAATTAACCCCTTCACTGCTAGCCATAATACACGTGTGAAATGCAGCGGCATTTGGCGGCCTTCTAATTACCAAAAAGCAACGCCAAAGCCATATATGTCTGCTATTTCTGAACAAAGGGGATCCCAGAGAAGCATTTACAACCATTTGTGCCATAATTGCACAAGCTGTTTGTAAATGATTTCAGTGAGAAACCTAAAATTGTGAAAAATTTAACGTTTTTTTTTTTAATTTGATCGCATTTGGCGGTGAAATGGTGTCATGAAATATACCAAAATTGGCCTAGATCAATACTAGGGGTTGTCTACTACACTAAAGCTAAAATTATCCCTAAAGGCTCCCTACATGCTCCATAATTAACCCCTTCACTGCTGGGCATAATACACGTGTAGTGCGCAGTGGCATTTAGCAGCCTTCTAATTACTAAAAAGCAACGCCAAAGCCATATATGTCTGCTATTTCTGAACAAAGGGGATCCCAGAGAAGAATTTACAACCATTTAAGCCATAATTACACAAGCTGTTTGTAAATAATTTCAGTGAGAAACCAAAAGTTTGTGAAAAAATTAGTAAAAAAGTGAACGATTTTTTGTATTTAATCGCATTTGGCGGTGAAATGGTGGCATGAAATATACCAAAATGGGCCTAGATGAATACTTTGGGATGTCTACTAAAAAAAAATATATACATGTCAATGGATATTCAGAGATTCCTGAAAGATATTAGTGTTCTAATGTAACTAGCGCTAATTTTGAAAAAACAGAATTTATGTTTACCTGATAAATTACTTTCTCCAACGGTGTGTCCGGTCCACGGCGTCATCCTTACTTGTGGGATATTCTCTTCCCCAACAGGAAATGGCAAAGAGCCCAGCAAAGCTGGTCACATGATCCCTCCTAGGCTCCGCCTTCCCCAGTCATTCGACCGACGTAAAGGAGGAATATTTGCATAGGAGAAATCATATGATACCGTGGTGACTGTAGTTAGAGAAAATAAATCATCAGACCTGATTAAAAAACCAGGGCGGGCCGTGGACCGGACACACCGTTGGAGAAAGTAATTTATCAGGTAAACATAAATTCTGTTTTCTCCAACATAGGTGTGTCCGGTCCACGGCGTCATCCTTACTTGTGGGAACCAATACCAAAGCTTTAGGACACGGATGATGGGAGGGAGCAAATCAGGTCACCTAGATGGAAGGCACCACGGCTTGCAAAACCTTTCTCCCAAAAATAGCCTCAGAAGAAGCAAAAGTATCAAATTTGTAAAATTTGGTAAAAGTGTGCAGTGAAGACCAAGTCGCTGCCTTACATATCTGATCAACAGAAGCCTCGTTCTTGAAGGCCCATGTGGAAGCCACGGCCCTAGTGGAATGAGCTGTGATTCTTTCAGGAGGCTGCCGTCCGGCAGTCTCATAAGCCAATCTGATGATGCTTTTAAGCCAAAAAGAGAGAGAGGTAGAAGTTGCCTTTTGACCTCTCCTTTTACCAGAATAAACAACAAACAAGGAAGATGTTTGTCTGAAATCCTTTGTAGCCTCTAAATAGAATTTTAGAGCACGAACTACATCCAAATTGTGTAACAAACGTTCCTTCTTTGAAATTGGATTCGGACACAAAGAAGGCACGACTATCTCCTGGTTAATATTTTTGTTAGAAACAACTTTCGGAAGAAAACCAGGTTTAGTACGCAAAACCACCTTATCTGCATGGAACACCAGATAAGGAGGAGAACACTGCAGAGCAGATAACTCTGAAACTCTTCTAGCAGAAGAAATTGCAACCAAAAACAAAACTTTCCAAGATAATAACTTGATATCAACGGAATGTAGGGGTTCAAACGGAACCCCCTGAAGAACTGAAAGAACTAAATTGAGACTCCAAGGAGGAGTCAAAGGTTTGTAAACAGGCTTGATTCTAACCAGAGCCTGAACAAAAGCTTGAACATCTGGCACAGCCGCCAGCTTTTTGTGAAGTAAAACAGATAAAGCAGAAATCTGTCCCTTCAAAGAACTTGCAGATAATCCTTTCTCCAAACCTTCTTGAAGAAAGGATAGAATCTTAGGAATTTTTATCTTGTTCCATGGGAATCCTTTAGATTCACACCAACAGATATATTTTTTCCATATTTTATGGTAGATTTTTCTAGTTACAGGCTTTCTGGCCTGAACAAGAGTATCAATGACAGAATCTGAGAACCCTCGCTTTGATAAAATCAAGCGTTCAATCTCCAAGCAGTCAGTTGGAGTGAGGCCAGATTCGGATGTTCGAACGGACCTTGAACAAGAAGGTCCTGTCTCAAAGGTAGCTTCCATGGTGGAGCCGATGACATATTCACCAGGTCTGCATACCAAGTCCTGCGTGGCCACGCAGGAGCTATCAAGATCACCGATGCCCTCTCCTGATTGATCCTGGCTACCAGCCTGGGGATGAGAGGAAATGGTGGGAATACATAAGCTAGGTTGAAGGTCCAAGGTGCTACTAGTGCATCTACTAGAGTCGCCTTGGGATCCCTGGATCTGGACCCGTAGCAAGGAACCTTGAAGTTCTGACGAGAGGCCATCAGATCCATGTCTGGAATGCCCCACAATTGAGTAATTTGGACAAAGATTTCCGGATGGAGTTCCCACTCCCCCGGATGAAATGTCTGACGACTCAGAAAATCCGCTTCCCAATTTTCCACTCCTGGGATGTGGATTGCAGACAAGTGGCAGGAGTGAGTCTCCGCCCATTGAATGATTTTGGTCACTTCTTCCATCGGCAGGGAACTCCTTGTTCCCCCTTGATGGTTGATATACGCAACAGTCGTCATGTTGTCTGATTGAAACCGTATGAATTTGGCCTTTGCTAGCTGAGGCCAAGCCTTGAGAGCATTGAATATCGCTCTCAGTTCCAGAATATTTATCGGGAGAAGAGATTCTTCCCGAGACCAAAGACCCTGAGCTTTCAGGAGTTCCCAGACCGCGCCCCAGCCCACCAGACTGGCGTCGGTCGTGACAATGACCCACTCTGGTCTGCGGAAGCTCATCCCCTGTGACAGGTTGTCCAGGGTCAGCCACCAACGGAGTGAATCTCTGGTCCTCTGATCTACTTGTATCGTCGGAGACAAGTCTGTATAATCCCCATTCCACTGACTGAGCATGCACAGTTGTAAAGGTCTCAGATGAATTCGCGCAAAAGGAACTATGTCCATTGCCGCGACCATCAAACCTATTACTTCCATGCACTGCGCTATGGAAGGAAGAGGAACAGAATGAAGTACTTGACAAGAGCTTAGAAGTTTTGATTTTCTGGCCTCTGTCAGAAAAATCCTCATTTCTAAGGAGTCTATTATTGTTCCCAAGAAGGGAACTCTTGTTGACGGAGATAGAGAACTTTTTTCTACGTTCACTTTCCACCCGTGAGATCTGAGAAAGGCCAGGACAATGTCCGTATGAGCCTTTGCTTGTGGTAGGGACGACGCTTGAATCAGTATGTCGTCCAAGTAAGGTACTACTGCAATGCCCCTTGGTCGTAGCACCGCTAGAAGGGACCCTAGTACCTTTGTGAAAATTCTTGGAGCAGTGGCTAATCCGAATGGAAGTGCCACAAACTGGTAATGCTTGTCCAGAAAGGCGAACCTTAGGAACCGATGATGTTCCTTGTGGATAGGAATATGTAGATACGCATCCTTTAAATCCACCGTGGTCCTGAATTGACCTTCCTGGATGGAAGGAAGAATTGTCCGAATGGTTTCCATTTTGAACGATGGAACCTTGAGAAACTTGTTTAGGATCTTGAGATCTAAGATTGGTCTGAATGTTCCCTCTTTTTTGGGAACTATGAACAGATTGGAGTAGAATCCCATCCCTTGTTCTCCTAATGGAACAGGATGAATCACTCCCATTTTTAACAGGTCTTCTACACAATGTAAGAATGCCTGTCTTTTTATGTGGTCTGAAGACAATTGAGACCTGTGGAACCTCCCCCTTGGGGGAAGCCCCTTGAATTCCAGAAGATAACCTTGGGAGACTATTTCTAGCGCCCAAGGATCCAGAACATCTCTTGCCCAAGCCTGAGCGAAGAGAGAAAGTCTGCCCCCCACCAGATCCGGTCCCGGATCGGGGGCCAACATCTCATGCTGTCTTGGTAGCAGTGGCAGGTTTCTTGGCCTGCTTACCTTTGTTCCAGCTTTGCATTGGCCTCCAGGCTGGCTTGGCTTGAGAAGTATTACCCTCTTGCTTAGAGGATGTAGCACTTGGGGCTGGTCCGTTTCTGCGAAAGGGACGAAAATTTGGTTTATTTTTAGCCTTGAAAGACCTATCCTGAGGAAGGGCGTGGCCCTTACCCCCAGTGATATCAGAAATAATCTCTTTCAAGTCAGGGCCAAACAGCGTTTTCCCCTTGAAAGGTATGTTAAGCAATTTGTTCTTGGAAGACGCATCCGCTGACCAAGATTTTAGCCAAAGCGCTCTGCGCGCCACAATAGCAAACCCAGAATTTTTCGCCGCTAATCTAGCCAATTGCAAAGTGGCGTCTAAAATAAAAGAGTTAGCCAATTTGAGAGCATGAATTCTGTCCATAATCTCCTCATAAGAAGAATCTTTATTGAGCGAATTTTCTAGTTCATCGAACCAGAAACACGCTGCTGTAGTGACAGGAACCATGCATGAAATTGGTTGTAGAAGGTAACCTTGCTGAACAAACATCTTTTTAAGCAAACCCTCTAACTTTTTATCCATAGGATCTTTGAAAGCACAACTATCTTCTATAGGGATAGTAGTGCGTTTGTTTAGAGTAGAAACCGCCCCCTCGACCTTGGGGACTGTCTGCCATAAGTCCTTTCTGGGGTCGACCATAGGAAACAATTTCTTAAATATAGGGGGAGGGACAAAAGGTATGCCGGGCCTTTCCCATTCTTTGTTTACAATGTCCGCCACCCGCTTGGGTATAGGAAAAGCTTCGGGGGGCCCCGGGACCTCTAGGAACTTGTCCATTTTACATAATTTCTCTGGGATGACCAAATTGTCACAATCATCCAGAGTAGATAACACCTCCTTAAGCAGAGCGCGGAGATGTTCCAATTTAAATTTGAATGTAATCACATCAGGTTCAGCTTGTTGAGAAATTTTCCCTGAATCTGAAATTTCTCCCTCAGACAAAACCTCCCTGGCCCCCTCAGACTGGTGTAGGGGCACTTCAGAACCAATATCATCAGCGTCCTCATGCTCTTCAGTATTTTCTAAAACAGAGCAGTCGCGCTTTCGCTGATAAGTGGGCATTTTGGCTAAAATGTTTTTGATAGAATTATCCATTACAGCCGTTAATTGTTGCATAGTAAGGAGTATTGGCGCACTAGATGTACTAGGGGCCTCCTGTGTGGGCAAGACTGGCGTAGACGAAGGAGGGGATGATGCAGTACCATGCTTACTCCCCTCACTTGAGGAATCATCTTGGGCATCATTTTCTCTAAATTTTGTGTCACATAAATCACATCTATTTAAATGAGAAGGAACCTTGGCTTCCCCACATACAGAACATAGTCTGATAGTTCAGACATGTTAAACAGGCATAAACTTGATAACAAAGTACAAAAAACGTTTTAAAATAAAACCGTTACTGTCACTTTAAATTTTAAACTGAACACACTTTATTACTGAAAATGTGAAAAAGTATGAAGGAATTGTTCAAAATTCACCAAAATTTCACCACAGTGTCTTAAAGCCTTAAAAGTATTGCACACCAAATTTGAAAGCTTTAACTCTTAAAATAACGGAACCGGAGCCGTTTTTATATTTAACCCCTATACAGTCCCTGGTATCTGCTTTGCTGAGACCCAACCAAGCCCAAAGGGGAATACGATACCAAATGACGCCTTCGGTAAGCTTTTTCTATGTATCTGAGCTCCTCACACATGCATCTGCATGTCTTGCTTCCCAAAAACAACTGCGCAATAGAGGCGCGAAAATGAGGCTCTGTCTATGATTAGAGAAGGCCCCCAGTGAAAAAGGTGTCCAATACAGTGCTTGCCGGTTATTTTACATAATTCCCAAGAATAAAATAACTCCTTAAAACTATGAAGTATTAAAAATGCTTATATATCAATCGTTTTAGCCCAGAAAAATGTCTACCAGTCTTTAAAGCCCTTGTGAAGCCCTTTATTCTCATTTAATAAAAATGGCTTACCGGATCCCATAGGGAAAATGACAGCTTCCAGCATTACCAAGTCTTGTTAGAAATGTGTCATACCTCAAGCAGCAAAAGTCTGCTCACTGTTTCCCCCAACTGAAGTTAATTCCTCTCAACAGTCCTGTGTGGAAACAGCCATCGATTTTAGTAACGGTTGCTAAAATCATTTTCCTCTTACAAACAGAAATCTTCATCTCTTTTCTGTTTCAGAGTAAATAGTACATACCAGCACTATTTTAAAATAACAAACTCTTGATTGAAGAATAAAAACTACATTTAAACACCAAAAAACTCTAAGCCATCTCCGTGGAGATGTTGCCTGTACAACGGCAAAGAGAATGACTGGGGAAGGCGGAGCCTAGGAGGGATCATGTGACCAGCTTTGCTGGGCTCTTTGCCATTTCCTGTTGGGGAAGAGAATATCCCACAAGTAAGGATGACGCCGTGGACCGGACACACCTATGTTGGAGAAATAATGGTTTGGAAATAGCAAAGTGCTAATTGTATTTATGGCCCTATAACTTACAAAAAAAGCAAAGAACATGTAAACATTGGGTATTTCTAAACTCAGGACAAAATTTAGAAACTATTTAGCACGGGTGTTTTTTGGTGGTTGTAGATGTGTAACAGATTTTGGGGGTCATAGTTAGAAAAAGTGTGTTTTTTTCAATTTTTTCCTCATATTTTATATTTTTTTATAGTAAATGATAAGATATGATGAAAATAATGGTATCTTTAGAAAGTCCATTTAATGGCGAGAAAAACGGTATATAATATGTGTGGGTACAGTAAATGAGTAAGAGGAAAATTACAGCTAAACACAAACACCGCAGAAATGTAAAAATAGCCTTGGTCCCAAACGGACAGAAAATGGAAAAGTGCTGTGGTCATTAAGGGGTTAAAGGGACACTGAACCCAATTTTTTTCTTTCGTGATACAGATAGAGCATGCAATTTTAAGCAACTTTCTAATTTACTCATATTATCAATTTCTTTGTTCTCTTGCTATCTTTATTTGAAAAAGAAGGCATCTAAGCTAAGGAGCCAGCCAAATTTTTGGTTCAGACTATTGGTAGGTGTATTTATCCACCAATCAAAACAAACAACCCAGGTTGTTCACCAAAAATGGGCTGGCATCTAAACTCACATTCTTGCTTTTCAAATAAAGATACCAAGAGAATGAAGAAAATTTGATAATAGGAGTAAATTAGAAAGTTGCTGCTCTATCTGAATCCCGAAAGATTTGGGTTCAGTGTCCCTTTAAGCAGTTTATTAATAAATCCTTTAGACTATACCCTGATCAAAAAGGTACCAATTAGTGCCGTTGTTCTGCCGTGAACGGTTTCCCCAGGCACTCGGCAATCTCCGGCGCTCCACCCCCGCTACATATACTCCTACTATCCTTGCCCCACGCATTAAAATTCAATTTTCGAACGCCTCCATATTCTTTGCGATCCACCTCGCTGCATCTACTCACTGCCCCATTCAGTTTACTATTTTCATTATACAGTGCGCGTGCGCGCAACATGTTTGCCGAAAAAATATGATATAATACTGAAAAAGGTTTCAGAAACATAACATAATCTAAACATACTCCTTAAGCTTTTTTTTTTGTTTTTATATACAGAGATAGAGATAAAGATACATATACAGATAGAGATAAAGATACAGATAGAGATAAAGATACAGATACAGATAAAGATACAGATAAAGATACAGATACAGATGGAGATAAAGATACAGATAAAGATACAGATAGAGATAAAGATACAGATACAGATAGAGATAAAGATAAAGATAAAGATACATATACAGATGGAGATAAAGATACATATACAGATAGAGATAAAGATACATATACAGATAGAGATAAAGATACATATACAGATAGAGATAAAGATACAGATAGAGATAAAGATACAGATACAGATAGAGATAAAGATACATATACAGATAGAGATACATATACAGATAGAGATACATATACAGATAGAGATAAAGATACATATACAGATAGAGATAAAGATACATATACAGATAGAGATAAAGATACAGATAGAGATACATATACAGATAGAGATAAAGATACATATACAGATAGAGATAAAGATACAGATAGAGATAAAGATACAGATAGAGATACATATACAGATAGAGATAAAGATACATATACAGATAGAGATAAAGATACATATACAGATAGAGATACATATACAGATAGAGATAAAGATACATATACAGATAGAGATAAAGATACATATACAGATAGAGATAAAGATACATATACAGATAGAGATAAAGATACATATAGAGATAAAGATACATATACAGATAGAGATAAAGATACATATACAGATAGAGATACAGATACAGATAGAGATAAAGATACATATACAGATAGAGATAAAGATACATATACAGATAGAGATAAAGATACATATACA
>NC_069501.1:39297206-39332206 GCF_027579735.1 Bombina bombina
ACACCCTGAGCCAATTGCTCCCCAGCGTGTTACCGGACAGTGAGTGGTATACAGGTACCTTTTGAAATTATATTGCTAAAGTCTATGTGTGCGCTACTTACTTACAAAGTGTTCTTTATTTATATTAGGGGTGCGCATCTTCTATGGTCTCATGATTCGATTATGATTATCATAGTAACGTTTCGATTCCGCGATGCATCACGATTACTGCCCATGATTTTCATGAACTTGTTCTATTCCATATTATATATATACTAGTCCTAAAGCCCGTTCACACGGGCCGTGTTGTGTTATATTTAATCTCTCTCTCTCTCCTTGCGCCTTCACTTGCCGGTCCTCGCGCTGCTGGTTTCATCTGCAGGGGTGCGCGTGCGATCCGCTGTGCTCCTTGCCTGGTCCTTGCGCTGCTGGTTTCATCTGCGCGTGCGAGGTCGGGTGGGTGCGCGTGCGATCAGCTGCTGTCTAAGGCCAAGTGTTTGTCTGTACTGCGCATGACGGCTTCAGACAAACACTTGTCTTTTAAAATATAGGATATAGATAAAGAACATAATTTATGCTTACCTGATAAATTCCTTTCTCCTGTAGTGTGGTCAGTCCACGGGTCATCATTACTTCTGGGATATTAACTCCTCCCCAACAGGAAGTGCAAGAGGATCACCCAAGCAGAGCTGCTATATAGCTCCTCCCCTCTACGTCACACCCAGTCATTCGACCGAGAACCAACGAGAAAGGAGAAGCTAAAGGGTGCAGTGGTGACTGGAGTATAATTTAAAAATTTAGACCTGCCATAAAAAACAGGGCGGGCCGTGGACTGACCACACTACAGGAGAAAGGAATTTATCAGGTAAGCATAAATTATGTTTTCTCCTGTTAAGTGTGGTCAGTCCACGGGTCATCATTACTTCTGGGATACCAATACCAAAGCTAAAGTACACGGATGACGGGAGGGACAGGCAGGATCTTTATACGGAAGGAACCACTGCCTGAAGAACCTTTCTCCCAAAAACAGCCTCCGAAGAAGCAAAAGTGTCAAATTTGGAAAATTTGGAAAAAGTATGAAGAGAAGACCAAGTTGCAGCCTTGCAAATCTGTTCAACAGAGGCCTCATTCTTAAAGGCCCAAGTGGAAGCCACAGCTCTAGTAGAATGAGCTGTAATCCTTTCAGGAGGCTGCTGTCCAGCAGTCTCATAAGCTAAACGTATTATGCTACGAAGCCAAAAAGAGAGAGAGGTAGCAGAAGCTTTTTGACCTCTCCTCTGTCCAGAATAAATGACAAACAGGGAAGAAGTTTGTCGAAAATCTTTAGTTGCCTGTAAATAAAATTTCAGGGCACGGACTACATCTAAATTGTGTAGAAGTCGTTCCTTCTTTGAAGAAGGATTAGGACACAATGATGGAACAACAATCTCTTGATTGATATTCCTGTTAGTGACCACCTTAGGTAAGAACCCAGGTTTAGTACGCAGAACTACCTTGTCTGAATGAAAAATCAGATAAGGAGAATCACAATGTAGGGCTGATAACTCAGAGACTCTTCGAGCCGAGGAAATAGCCATTAAAAACAGAACTTTCCAAGATAACAATTTGATATCAATGGAACGAAGGGGTTCAAACGGAACACCCTGTAAAACGTTAAGAACTAAGTTTAAACTCCATGGTGGAGCAACAGTTTTAAACACAGGCTTAATCCTGGCCAAAGCCTGACAAAAAGCCTGAACGTCTGGAACTTCTGACAGACGTTTGTGTAAAAGAATGGACAGAGCTGAAATCTGTCCCTTTAAGGAACTAGCGGATAAACCCTTTTCTAAACCTTCTTATAGAAAAGACAATATCCTAGGAATCCTAACCTTACTCCACGAGTAACTCTTGGATTCGCACCAATGTAAGTATTTACGCCATATTTTATGGTAAATCTTTCTGGTAACAGGCTTCCTAGCCTGTATTAAGGAATCAATTACTGACTCAGAAAACCCACGTTTTGATAAAATCAAGCGTTCAATTTCCAAGCAGTCAGCTTCAGAGAAATTAGATTTTGATGTTTGAAGGGACCCTGGATCAGAAGGTCCTGTCTCAGAGGCAGAGACCAAGGTGGACAGGATGACATGTCCACTAGATCTGCATACCAGGTCCTGCGTGGCCACGCAGGCGCTATTAGAATCACTGATGCTCTCTCTTGTTTGAACCTGGCAATCAATCGAGGAAGCATCGGGAAGGGTGGAAACACATAAGCCATCCCGAAGGTCCAAGGTGCTGTCAAAGCATCTACCAGGACCGCTCCCGGATCCCTGGATCTGGACCCGTAACAAGGAAGCTTGGCGTTCTGTCGAGACGCCATGAGATCTATCTCTGGTTTGCCCCAACGTCGAAGTATTTGGGCAAAGACCTCCGGATGAAGTTCCCACTCCCCCGGATGAAAAGTCTGACGACTTAGGAAATCCGCCTCCCAGTTCTCCACTCCCGGGATGTGGATTGCTGACAGGTGGCAAGAGTGAGACTCTGCCCAGCGAATTATCTTTGATACTTCCATCATCGCTAGGGAGCTTCTTGTCCCTCCTTGATGGTTGATGTAAGCTACAGTCGTGATGTTGTCCGACTGAAACCTGATGAACCCCCGAGTTGTTAACTGGGGCCAAGCCAGAAGGGCATTGAGAACTGCTCTCAATTCCAGAATGTTTATTGGAAGGAGACTCTCCTCCTGAGTCCATGATCCTTGAGCCTTCAGAGAATTCCAGACAGCACCCCAACCTAGTAGGCTGGCGTCTGTTGTTACAATTGTCCAATCTGGCCTGCTGAATGGCATCCCCCTGGACAGATGTGGCCGAGAAAGCCACCATAGAAGAGAATTTCTTGTCTCTTGATCCAGATTCAGAGTAGGGGACAAATCTGAGTAATCCCCATTCCACTGACTTAGCATGCACAATTGCAGCGGTCTGAGATGTAGGCGTGCAAAGGGTACTATGTCCATTGCCGCTACCATTAAGCCGATTACCTCCATGCATTGAGCCACTGACGGGTGTTGAATGGAATGAAGGACACAGCAAGCATTTTGAAGCTTTGTTAACCTGTCTTCTGTCAGGTAGATCTTCATTTCTACAGAATCTATAAGAGTCCCCAAGAAGGGAACTCTTGTGAGTGGAAAGAGAGAACTCTTCTTTTCGTTCACCTTCCACCCATGCGACCTTAGAAATGCCAGTACTAACTCTGTATGAGACTTGGCAGTTTGAAAGCTTGAAGCTTGTATCAGAATGTCGTCTAGGTACGGAGCTACCGAAATTCCGCGGAACCGGGTGGATCACTCCCATTAGTAAGAGATCTTGTACACAGCGTAGAAACGCCTCTTTCTTTATTTGGTCTGTTGACAACCTTGAAAGATGAAATCTCCCTTTTGGGGGAGAGGTTTTGAAGTCCAGAAGATATCCCTGAGATATGATCTCTAAAGCCCAGGGATCCTGGACATCTCTTGCCCAAGCCTGGGCGAAGAGAGAAAGTCTGCCCCCCACTAGATCCGTTCCCGGATCGGGGGCCCTCGATTCATGCTGTCTTAGGGGCAGCAGCAGGTTTTCTGGCCTGCTTGCCCTTGTTCCAGGACTGGTTAGGTCTCCAGCCTTGTCTGTAGCGAGCAACAGCTCCTTCCTGCTTTGGAGCAGAGGAAGTTGATGCTGCTCCTGCCTTGAAATTACGAAAGGTACGAAAATTAGACTGTCTAGCCCTAGGTTTGGCTCTGTCTTGAGGCAGGGCATGGCCTTTACCTCCTGTAATGTCAGCAATAATTTCTTTCAAACCGGGCCCGAATAAGGTCTGCCCTTTGAAAGGTATGTTAAGTAATTTAGATTTAGAAGTAACATCAGCTAACCAGGATTTTAGCCACAGTGCTCTGCGTGCCTGAATGGCGAATCCGGAATTCTTAGCCGTAAGTTTAGTTAAATGTACTACGGCATCTGAAACAAATGAATTAGCTAGCTTAAGTGTTTTAAGCTTATTTGAAATCTCATCTATAGTTATTGAGTCAAGAGTTTCTTCCAGAGACTCTGACCAAAAAGCGGCCGCAGCCGTGACAGACGCAATACATGCAAGGGGTTGTAATATAAAACCTTGTTGAGCAAACATTTTCTTAAGGTAACCCTCTAATTTTTTATCCATTGGATCTGAAAAGGCACAGCTATCCTCCACCGGGATAGTGGTACGCTTAGCCAGAGCAGAAACCGCTCCCTCCACCTTAGGGACCGTCTGCCATAAGTCCCGTGTGGTGGCGTCTATTGGAAACATTTTTCTAAATACAGGAAAGGGGGGAAAAGGGTACACCGGGCCTATCCCACTCCTTAGTAATTATCTCTGTAAGCCTCTTAGGTATAGGAAATACGTCAGTACAGCATAGTATCTATCCAGCCTACATAATTTCTCTGGGATTGCAACGGTGTTACAATCATTCAGAGCCGCTAATACCTCCCCTAGCAGTACACGGAGGTTTTCTAGCTTAAACTTAAAGTTTGAAATGTCTGAATCCACTCTATTGGGATCAGCTCCGTCACCTGCAGATTGAAGCTCTCCGTCCTCATGTTCTGCAAATTGTGACGCAGTATCTGACATGGCCCTATTATCAGCGCACTCTGTTCTCACCCCAGAGTGATCTCGCTTACCTCTAAGTTCAGGTAATTTAGACAAAACTTCAGTCATAACATTAGCCATGTCCTGTAATGTGATCTGTAATGGCCGCCCTGAAGTACCCGGCGTTACAATATCACGCACCTCCCGAGCGGGAGATGCAGGTACTGACACGTGAGGCAAGTTAGTCGGCATAACTTTCCCCTCGTTGTTTGGTGAATGATGTTCAATTTGTACAGATTGACTTTTATTTAAAGTAGCATCAATGCAATTAGTACATAAATTTCTATTGGGCTCCACCTTGGCTTTAGCACATATAGCACAGAGAGTCAGACATGTTTAACACACTAGCAATTAAACTAGCAAACTTGGAAATACTTTTCAACTCAATTTACAAGTAATATGAAAAACGTACTGTGCCTTTAAGAAGCACAGAAAAAAAAAATTATGACAGTTGAGTAACAATGAACCGGAGAAACTATAAAATCAAATTTTTCCCGGTAAAAAATACAATTTAGCAAAGGATTGCCCCCATTAGCAATGGATAACTAACCCTTAAAAAGCAGAAAAAAAGTACAGAAAATAAACGTTTTTTATCACAGTCAAAGCACAATCTCACAGGTCTGCTGTGAGTGATAACCTCCCTCAAAATAATTTTTGAAGACCCTTGAGCTCTGTAGAGACGATCCGGATCATGCAGGGAAGAAAACAGACTTGTGACTGAATTTCTGATGCGTAGTAAAAGCGCCAAAATAGGCCCCTCCCCCTCACACACAACAGTGAGGGAGATCAGTAAACTGTCTTAAATTAAATAAAACGACAGCCAAGTGGAAAAAAAACAGTGCCCAAACAATTTTTCACCCAGTACCTCAGATAAATAAACGATTTAACATGCCAGCAAAACGTTTAACATCAAATAAAATGAAGTGTCATTAGAAAGCCTGCTGCTAGTCGTTCCCACTGCAAGTTAGGCTAAAAGTTTTATGCATACAGTATTATCCCAGAGAAGTGCCATTCCCCAGAATACTGAAGTGTAAATATACATACATGACAGCCTGATACCAGTTGCTACTACTGCATTTAAGGCTGAACTTACATTATATCGGTATTGGCAGTATTTTCTCAGTCAATCTCTCAGAAAATAATATACTGCTACATACCTCTTTGCAGGTGAACCTGCCCGCTGTCCCCTGATCTGAAGTTTACCTCACTCCTCAGAATGGCCGAGAACAGCAAAATGATCTTAACTACGCCGGCTAAAATCATACAAAAACTCAGGTAGATTCTTCTTCAAATTCTACCTGAGAAGGAACAACACACTCCGGTGCTGTTTTAAAATAACAAACTTTTGATTGAAGATATAAAAACTAAGTATAATCACCACAGTCCTCTCACACATCCTATCTATTAGTTGGGTGCAAGAGAATGACTGGGTGTGACGTAGAGGGGAGGAGCTATATAGCAGCTCTGCTTGGGTGATCCTCTTGCACTTCCTGTTGGGGAGGAGTTAATATCCCAGAAGTAATGACCCGTGGACTGACCACACTTAACAGGAGAAACATATACAGATAGAGATACATATACAGATAGAGATAAAGATACATATAAAGATACAGATAGAGATAAAGATACAGATAGAGATAGAGATAAAGATACAGATAGAGATAAAGATACATATACAGATAGAGATAAAGATACATATACAGATAGAGATAGAGATACATATACAGATAGAGATAGAGATACATATACAGATAGAGATAAAGATACATATACAGATACATATACATACAGATAAAGATACATATACAGATAGAGATAAAGATACATATACAGATAAAGATACAGATAGAGATAAAGATACAGATAGAGATACATATACAGCTAAAGATATATATATTTATATTAGGGGTGCGCATCTTCACTGGTCTCATGATTCGATTATGATTATCATAGTAACGTTTTGATTCCGCGATGCATCACGATTACTGCCCATGATTTTCATGAACTTGTTCTATTCCATAATTATATATATATATATATATATATATATATATATATATATATATATATATATATATATATATATATATATATATATATATATATATATATATATATACACATACATACATACATACATACATACATACACACAATATATAAATACATACACATACCAACAATATATACATACACACACATACAAACAATATATAAATATATACATACACACACATACAAACAATATATAAATATATACATACACACACATACAAACAATATATAAATATATACACACACACAATATATAAATATATACACACACACACACACAAACAATATATAAATATATACACACACACACACACACACAATATATAAATATATACATACACACAAACAATATATAAATATATACATACACACAAACAATATATAAATATATATATATATATATATATATATATATATATATATATATATATATATATATATATATATATATATATATATATATACACACACACACACATTATTGCACAGGGTTCTTGCACCCAGACCTGTCTGGGGTTAACTGCTTGTGGCTCTGGGGACAGCACAGCTTCCTGTGAGTGTCAGTGGCACCCAGGGCTGAGCATGTTGCAGGGTCATGGGATGTGTACCCGGTCCGGTATGAGAGTGCAGTTCCCTTCCGTGTTTTGTATATGTCTAGGGTGGTTACATATTCCTGTGCACCCTTCCCTTGTTTTCAGTTTGTTTGGATTTGAAAGCTTGCATTGTGTGGCTGTTTTAGGGTCTCAGGTATTGGAAAGGACCTTGACGTGGTACCTGAGCTTGTCCCATTTGGCCAGATGCGGTGACTAACCTTTCCACTTTTGTTTTTAAATCTTAGCTGCGAGCTTGTAAGGGAGTGCCGTGTTTTCTCTGTGTGTTGTATTAATTTGTTTTGTAATTTTCCCTATGGTTCTTGCACCCAGACCTGTCTGGGGTTAACTGCTTGTGGCTCTGGGGACAGCACAGCTTCCTGTGAGTGCCAGTGGCACCCAGGGCTGAGCATGTTGCAGGGTCATGGGATGTGTACCCGGTCCGGTATGAGAGTGCAGTTCCCTTCCGTGTTTTGTATATGTCTAGGGTGGTTACATATTCCTGTGCACCCTTCCCTTGTTTTCAGTTTGTTTGGATTTGAAAGCTTGCATTGTGTGGCTGTTTAGGGTCTCAGGTATTGGAAAGGACCTTGACGTGGTACCTGAGCTTGTCCCATTTGGCCAGATGCGGTGACTAACCTTGAGAGGTAATGGTCAACTTGGAGGCTGGAAAATACTTGATTCACCACAAAGAAAGTTGCAACTAAAACTTTCAAGGCCTTGTTAACTAGGTGTTCTGTCATGACTCCCTACATATAATACACTGTACCTTTGTCAGTTTTCTAATTATTTTTCCCCGTTTACTATCATTTATAGTTTTTTCCTAACATACATTATCTTCTAACAAAATTAAATATTCATCCCAATCTGCAACCAGTGTAGTTTGTGTTACATCACCTAATAAATTGCTAATAACCCTTTAGATGCTCCAGTGAACACCCCACATGCCTGCCAATTTGTAATATGCCCCATCTGCCTACAAAGGGTATAGGTACTTAGACATATACAGGGTAATTCTAATAAAAAAAAAGTTACATCTAATATAATTACATAGTTTTGATTAAAATAAATACAAATATCAGAATTCTGTGACAACACAGATAGAAGTAAAGGTGGGTAAATATTAACCTATTGGCTGTCAAAACTGGGATGCAAAGGGTTTGCAATTATCAACCCCATGCATGCCAGAAAGGATTGCACCATTAATTTGTGGGACATAGAAGCCGTACCTTACAGAGAAAGGGTTAACTCTGTTAGAAAACTAACAGAGGTGTTGGCAGATCCTTATGGTAGTCTTAGAAAGGACTGGCCCATGTCATCTGTTTCTCCCCTTAACCCATAACGTGACAGTTCCTTCTCAAATCAGTGTGAATATTGTATATACTCAGCCGAAACCCGGAAGGAAATAGTGAATCCTCCAACTCAGGAAGGCTTTGCACTGTCTACTGGAGGCCGGCCTCGAACTGCGTGATGGGAGATGTAGTCCGCCCGATCTTATCATCCTTAACACTGTCCCAGAGGAAGCTGGGAAGACTGCGCATACATTCTGAGATTTCATAGCCCTCCCCTTAGCTGGGCCGCGCACTGCACAGCTCCGCTTGTCCTGCTTCCGTCAGCGAGAGGCGGGGTCATGTGGCGTTGCTTGATGATGTCACGGACCCCTGAATCGATACAGGTCTGCACTGCATCGATGCAGCATCGTTAACGGCTTGCATCGCGATGCATCACTGAATCGATTATTATATATATATATATATATATATATATATATATATATATATATATATATATATATATATATATATATATATATATATATATATATATATATATACACATTTTTTTTTAATTTACTTACAACCAGTACCAGGTACAAACAATACAATTGTAGTCCACTACACATCATGCAGGATGCGAAAGTAGCGGATTAACTTAACAGTGGTATATAGAAAAGAAACAGTAAACAATATCTATTATGAAATAGAAACCAATATTCAAACACTAGATTGCGAAAATCAACATTTCATTGAAGTACTATCTGACCAACAACCTGTGTACCTTGGTACGTTTTTTTTTTTTTATAGTTTTATACTCCAACAACATTAAAGTAACCATCACTAACAAAAAGCGCCATATAGAACAGAACAAAACCAGACAAAACAGGACAACATAAAGGGAGGGAAAAAAAAGAGAAGGAAAAAGAGAGATATGTGAGGGGGAAAGAAAGAGCTCCCTGCCATGCCCCGCCCCCCCTGCCAATGATCAATATCTTCTACTTAATTAGGCAGCTCTCCTCTAAGGCATGCTTCTTGTACATAGATTAAATTGTGAAACGGAAAAATATATTGTTTCTGAATATCAACTGGTAGACTTTGAATAAAGCTGCCCCATTTATTAAAAAATCTCATATATATATATATATATATATATATATATATATACACATATACACACACACATTTATACACACCCATACATACACAGGTGACTCTCGGTTTACAACGGTTCAATTTGCACAGTTTCAGAATAACAACCTTTTTTTCAGTCATGTGACTGCTATTGAAAAGCATTGAGAAGCAAAGCATTGATTAAAATAGCCAGTAGGTGGAGCTGTCCGCTTGTGTTGCGGCAAAGATATGCAAGCCAAGCAAGCTTAAATTAATCAGATCTGAGCTATCAAGCATCTTGCAAAGGAACAAGATCTTTCTGTCTATAAATCAGTCCAGATTGGAATGCATAGAAAGAACTGTTTGCAGAAAAATGCAAGTAAAGTCTGTGTTGTGTGATTATTTTATTAGGTTTATAATGCTGTTTAGCATTTAAAGTCTTCATTTCAAAGTTTTAAAAATAATGTATTAGGTGTTACTTATGACAATTTTGAGAGGGGCCTGGAACCTAATTCCCTCACTTCCCATTAAATTACATTATAAACTGGGTTTCAATTTACAACCATTCCTTCTGGAACCTAAACCCGGCGTAAACTGGGGGCGATTAGAAGATAGAAGATTAGAACTTCCCCTTTAAGTGCAGTGGAATGTTCCACTGTCACTTCCTTACAGAGCAGGAAGAAATGCAGTCTTGAAGAGATGCAGTCTTGCAGAGAGCAGTGTTTTAGCCACATTTTATTGAAGTAAGTTCTGCAACCTTAGATTTTGCTGAAAGGGATTCTGTTAGTGAAAATTATAATTTAATGAATGTGGTTTAGTGTTTTTTTACTCTTTTACAGCAGTTTAAGGATCGTTTTTCTATTTTGTTTACTCAAACTTTACAAGCTAGACCAAAAGCATGGTAATGTAAAATGAAACCAAGCAAAACCAATAAACCAATATATTTTCACACTTTATTTGCTTTACTTGCTTTATGGTTTACTTTAAATATTTTTCTTAAACAAGATGTTTATCATCATGCATTGATATTCAGCTCACTATTTCCAATAGTCATTTAGTGATTCAGTTCACTTAAGTCCCATTCTCAAAACTCTAGTATTTCTACATTTAACAAATTTAGTATTGTATATGATATATAATGCATACTATGAATATTTAACACAATGTCAATTTATTTACCTATGTATTTTCCCTAACTGGTTTATCCAGTGACTTATCTACACTTTAATATAAAGCATTTTTTGTATAGGGCTCTTTAAATTGTGGAAGCAGGAGTTTAAAATTGTATGAGCAGGCAATGAAATTACCTATTGACACACCTTGTTGAATTTTTAATTCATTATCTTTTAACCAATGAGATGTAACCTACTCCCTTAAATAGGTTGTAAGGTGTTTCCTTAAACAGCTATGATTACGACCTGAGGGTCGAAACATGTCAGCCGTTTTGCACAAGTGACTGTGTCTCACTCACTGTTCCCATGGATGTTGTGGACTTTTAACCCATTTGTAATAAAGTTTGGACTTTTATCTATTTCGTCTGCTGCACTCTGCCTTTTGTTACCTTTATTCTTTTTGTCAGGCAGCAGAGACGATTTTTCTTTCCCCTGGAGTCCCATAAGGATTTGATAACCACACGGAGTTCCTGTTACAAATTGTTTATTTGTTACCAGTTTCACACGGATGTACTGGACCTGCTGATTGGATCTTGGAGTCATGTGACCCGGCATTTGGGCCTTTTCGTCTGATTGGATTCCTTCCCATGTGACCGCATCTCATGTGACCGCACGCTCCCCTCCCTGCATAGTAGGACGCCAGCACGTCACCACGTCAGGACACTGAGTTACCTCCAGCAGCATATTCCAGGAGCAGCGAATAAGTTTCTTCTTCGGCTCGCTACAGGTGAAGATCATTTGAGGCTTGCATACAGCTTGTTTGATGTAGCGGTGAGTGCAGGTCTTTCTGACCACCATTCTCCACAATTGTTGAGTACTTGTGCGCTTCAAATATAAAAAACCGCTTACTTTCATCTACGTTTCTGAGTGCCTCAATATTTCACTGTCCTGTAAGTGGAGCATTAACGGCTGCTGCCTGTTGCTTATACAATTTACATGTTTATGTATGTGCTGGCGTTTTGGGGTGGCTATAAATTATTGATACAAGTGTCACAAGAATAAGATTACTACAGCAGAATACAGGCTTCCGATTGGGACTTTTTATCCTGAATAAAACGGTCTGTGTTTTTGGTTCTATTGATATACAACACAGATATAGGGTAGCTGTGCTCTCCTTTCCTACTTATATTATTTATTTATTTGTGCTAGCCTGACAGCATTTACTGCACAGTTACCCTTATCACAGGGGATCTCTTACACATTTCCCATGGAGAACTCACAATTTTACTCCTTAATGCCCCTGTCTGCAAGGGATTATACAGATATTGACATTTCCAAAATATTTTCTACAGATAAAGCTAATTACACATTGCCTTGCCTGTTTGATGAAATGGAGAAACTTTTGTTAAAAGAACACAGATTACAGTGGGACATTTGGACTATGGAAACATATACCAAACTTAAAATAATACCACGTGGTTTACGTTTAACCAAATTTCCAACTTTTGAGGTTACAGATCTGGACTTTGTTAATTCATGGAATGAGATACTTTCTGATTGTTCATTACGTTTAATGGCTTTGCTAACTTCTTATAAAGTACATCTGTTGAATGCCTATTTTACAGGCAGAAATGAACAAAAGGTTAACTGACAATAATTTTTCTAGGTTTGATGTGATATTGCAAACTGGTGTGGCAGAGGCCAAACAAGTAGTTCTAGAGACTAAACGTATCAAGTTTATTAGGGATCAGTCAGACTATGCTAATAATAGTGTTTATGTCTGGAAGCGTTCTGAAAGAAGCTCTTCTAGGAGAAACTATAGGGGAAGGTCCAGGAATAGACGCAATAACAGTAGGAATAACAGTAGAAACAACAAGTCTGAACAGTCTAACCAGTCTAACCAATCACATAACTCTAAAAAAGTCACATACTCGGATAGTGAGTTTGAGTCAGGCGATGAAAGGGGTGCCTCAGGAGGTGAGGAACCACCAAAAGGTATCTTAAAAGTAACTCACACATCTCATGAGAAACCTATAAATGATTTATATAATCAACAGGCCACTAGGCCTCAAGACATACATTCAATCCAGAACCCCACAGCTTCTAAATATGTTTATGTTAGTGACATCACGCCCACAATACATACACAAGGGTCCAGGGTCTCCAATGAAGATCTGCATAATATGGCGCAGGTTTTTTGCCTTCCCCCACAAAAAACGGGGATAGGTCAAGGGACCAGTCGCGAAGCAGATGGGTACAAACTGAGGGGGAACAGGGGCAATCGGGGAAAACAAAAATACAAATAATTAATAATGTGATTAATTTGTCAGATCATACTTTGACACCATCTCAGCTTTCAGTTCTTGGTTATGGTCTTAATTTTTCACCAACTAATAACTGACATCTTTAAAACATTACTAGATGTCAATAAGCTTATCAGAAATATCACTCTAAATAAATTTTATAATGACACCCTGGAAAATGCCCCTGATAATGCTGAATTTTCTATTAGAAACATGAGCATTAATCCAAAAACCTCCATTCACAAAGCTTCCTTTAAGGAAGCATGTGATACTTTAACTCTTGAACATCTCCTAAGGGAAGGTTCAGAAGATTCTGAATCAGACAGACTAAACTCCCATGGTGGTTTCAGAAACCCCTCTACCTTTTATCCCATACAGCATAGGGGCCAGGTTCTTGAAACCTTTTTCAAGAGAGTGGAGCGTGATCTTTTGGAACTCAAATCCAGTGGCTCACGTACCAAACAAAATCTTACCAGGCAAGAAAAAGTGGCTCTGGAGGAGTTGAGATGCAGGGAGGACATAGTTTTCCGCTCGGCGGATAAGGGTGGCTCCATAGTCGTCCTTAATCGGACTGATTATGTTAAGGAGGCCCTTCGCCAGCTCAATGACACAGAGAACTATGCCCCCCTTGCGTCCGATCTAACCAGAGCCTTCCAGAAAGAGCTCTTTAGCTTGCTGGACGATGGATTAGAAGATGGACACTTTGGCATTAAAACATTTGAGTATTTGTGTGTTAAACACCCTATAGTGCCCATCTTCCATCACTTGCCTAAAGTGCACAAATCCCTTACAGATATCAAGGGACGTCCGATAGTGAGCGGAATAGGTTCTCTAACTGAACACATTTCACAATGGATAGACAGCCTTCTGCAACCACTGGTAGTCTCTTTGTTTGGTTACCTTCGGGACACCAAACATGCAATTGAGATATTGGAAGGCACAGATTGGAAATATGATGTATTCAGATGGGCATCAATTGATGTTGTTGCCCTATACTCGTCCATCCCACATAAAGAGGGTTTGGAAGCGATAGCATACTTTCTGAAACATCATTCCAATCTTACCCATGACTTTCAGATGAACATCTTACGGCTACTTAAATATCTACTGACCCATAACTATTTTAAATTCGAGGATCGATTCTATCTCCAGAGATGTGGGACAGCCATGGGGGCGAAATTCGCCCCCTCCTATGCCAACCTGTTCATGGGTTGGTGGGAGCTGTCCCACATCTATGGAGATGGTAATCCCTTTAGACATTTCATCCATTACTATGGGCGATACATAGATGACCTTCTGGTCATCTGGTTGGGTGATGATGCAGATTTTTCTAACTTTATGTCCAATCTTAATGACAATACCTATGGTATTCGATTTACTTCTGAATTACATAATAATTCAATTAATTTTTTGGACATTACTCTAACTGGCACTAAAGAAGGAAAAATCATCAGTAACATCTATAGGAAACCCATTGCTGGGAATGCGTTGCTACACGCCAAAAGCTGCCACCCAACCCATGTCCCTTTTGCTGTTGCCAAAGGACAATTTGTCAGAGTAAAGAGAAACTGTAGTCAGGAAGATATGTTCTGCAAACAATCTGAAGACCTTACTAGAAGGCTCAAGCAAAGAGGCTACCCTGACAAAATCATACATAAAGCAAAGAGACAAGTTCAGAGTATTGATAGACATGAACTAATTAAAGAACAGTCTAAGACATCCAGAAAACTCAATACTGACTCTCAGGGCATTACATTTGTTACAGAGTTTAGTGCACAATATCAAGAGATATGCAGTATCGTTAAAAAACATTTTAACTTCTTGTCCACTGATGACAAACTGGAAAAATGTGTGAAAAACGGACTACGTTGTTCCTATCGGAGAACACGTACTCTAGCTAATACTCTATCACCATCATCATTACCAGAACTTGACAAACCAACTAGTTCATGGCTTACACAAAAGGGCCTTTACAAGTGCAGACAAAAATGTCGGGTTTGTGAGTATATCACCGCTTCTAACATATTTAGATCAGAAGTTACAGGGGAAACTTTCCCAATCACCAGTTGTTTGAAATGTACTACCTCATATGTGATATACTTGCTCACCTGTACATCGTGCCACCTACAATATGTAGGCCTCACTACTAACGAGGTAAAAGTTCGCATCAGAAACCACCTGTCTACAATACAGGCAGGTGAGGCTAGCACCCCACTCGTTAGACATTTTGCCCGCTGCCATGACAATAACATCAATACTTTGAGATGGCAAGCTATAGAGAGGGTTCTCTGTCCACCTAGAGGTGGCGACCGAGAGAAGTTGCTACAGAAGAGGGAGAAGTACTGGATTTTCAAGCTCCAAACTAGGGTGCCAAATGGCCTTAACTCTGAATATGACTTAATCAATTTCTGGAAATAGTTGTCATTTTTGGGGCTTTTGTCCGATGGTTATCTCCCTCTTCTGCAGCGTATTTACATTTACATTTGTATTTACATTCATTTTCAATTTGCTTTTGTGCAAGAACCACATTTGCTATTGCTATCTCCATTTCTATTTTTTTTTTGTTATTCTCATATGTATACCATAGTGAGCTAAATATATGAATCATGAATAGTATACAAAGATTTTTGTTATTCTCATATGTATACCATAGTGAGCTAAATATATGAATCATGAATAGTATACAAAGATTTTTGTTATTCTCATATGTATACCATAGTGAGCTAAATATATGAATCATGAATAGTATACAAAGATTTTTGTTATTCTCATATGTATACCATAGTGAGCTAAATATATGAATCATGAATAGTATACAAAGATTTTTGTTATTCTCATATGTATACCATAGTGAGCTAAATATATGAATCATGAATAGTATACAAAGATTTTTGTTATTCTCATATGTATACCATAGTGAGCTAAATATATGAATCATGAATAGTATACAAAGATTTTTGTTATTCTCATATGTATACCATAGTGAGCTAAATATATGAATCATGAATAGTATACAAAGATTTTTGTTATTCTCATATGTATACCATAGTGAGCTAAATATATGAATCATGAATAGTATACAAAGATTTTTGTTATTCTCATATGTATACCATAGTGAGCTAAATATATGAATCATGAATAATATACAAAGATTTTTGTTATTCTCATATGTATACCATAGTGAGCTAAATATATGAATCATGAATAGTATACAAAGATTTTTGTTATTCTCATATGTATACCATAGTGAGCTAAATATATGAATCATGAATAGTATACAAAGATTTTTGTTATTCTCATATGTATACCATAGTGAGCTAAATATATGAATCATGAATAGTATACAAAGATTTTTGCTATTCTCATATGTATACCATAGTGAGCTAAATATATGAATCATGAATAGTATACAAAGATTTTTGTCATGTAAACCAATATATTTTCACACTTTATTTGCTTTACTTGCTTTATGGTTTACTTTAAATATTTTTCTTAAACAAGATGTTTATCATCATGCATTGATATTCAGCTCACTATTTCCAATAGTCATTTAGTGATTCAGTTCACTTAAGTCCCATTCTCAAAACTCTAGTATTTCTACATTTAACAAATTTAGTATTGTATATGATATATAATGCATACTATGAATATTTAACACAATGTCAATTTATTTACCTATGTATTTTCCCTAACTGGTTTATCCAGTGACTTATCTACACTTTAATATAAAGCATTTTTTGTATAGGGCTCTTTAAATTGTGGAAGCAGGAGTTTAAAATTGTATGAGCAGGCAATGAAATTACCTATTGACACACCTTGTTGAATTTTTAATTCATTATCTTTTAACCAATGAGATGTAACCTACTCCCTTAAATAGGTTGTAAGGTGTTTCCTTAAACAGCTATGATTACGACCTGAGGGTCGAAACATGTCAGCCGTTTTGCACAAGTGACTGTGTCTCACTCACTGTTCCCATGGATGTTGTGGACTTTTAACCCATTTGTAATAAAGTTTGGACTTTTATCTATTTCGTCTGCTGCACTCTGCCTTTTGTTACTATATATATATATATATATACACACACACACACACATTTATACACACCCATACATACACAGGTGACTCTCGGTTTACAACGGTTCAATTTGCACAGTTTCAGAATAACAACCTTTTTTTCAGTCATGTGACTGCTATTGAAAAGCATTGAGAAGCAAAGCATTGATTAAAATAGCCAGTAGGTGGAGCTGTCCGCTTGTGTTGCGGCAAAGATATGCAAGCCAAGCAAGCTTAAATTAATCAGATCTGAGCTATCAAGCATCTTGCAAAGGAACAAGATCTTTCTGTCTATAAATCAGTCCAGATTGGAATGCATAGAAAGAACTGTTTGCAGAAAAATGCAAGTAAAGTCTGTGTTGTGTGATTATTTTATTAGGTTTATAATGCTGTTTAGCATTTAAAGTCTTCATTTCAAAGTTTTAAAAATAATGTATTAGGTGTTACTTATGACAATTTTGAGAGGGGCCTGGAACCTAATTCCCTCACTTCCCATTAAATTACATTATAAACTGGGTTTCAATTTACAACCATTCCTTCTGGAACCTAAACCCGGCGTAAACTGGGGGCGATTAGAAGATAGAAGATTAGAACTTCCCCTTTAAGTGCAGTGGAATGTTCCACTGTCACTTCCTTACAGAGCAGGAAGAGATGCAGTCTTGAAGAGATGCAGTCTTGCAGAGAGCAGTGTTTTAGCCACATTTTATTGAAGTAAGTTCTGCAACCTTAGATTTTGCTGAAAGGGATTCTGTTAGTGAAAATGATAATTTAATGAATGTGGTTTAGTGTTTTTTTACTCTTTTACAGCAGTTTAAGGATCGTTTTTCTATTTTGTTTACTCAAACTTTACAAGCTAGACCAAAAGCATGGTAATGTAAAATGAAACCAAGCAGTTTAGAATGAGTTATAGCAAATATTCTCCATGGCTCCTGTAGCTATAGTATATAATTTAAACCAGGGATTCCTTAGGTGTATGTTGGACAACCCTGATGTAGACAACAAATAATAATTTATTAATGCTCCCATTCATATGTGCTGTTCTGTTTCAGATATTTAAAATGGATTGTAGACTTAGCATTTGATAGTCACTTAAAATATTACTTAAACATGCAGTGGTGCCTCCCCCATTTCAGTGTTCCCTCCCCCCCCTCCTGTCTCACTCCCCCTCCTGCCTGCCTCCCTCCCCCTCCTGCCTGCCCCCCCCCATCTGTGTGTCTCTCTCTCCCCCATCTGTGTGTCTCTCTCTCTCTCCCCCATCTGTGTCTCTCTCTCTCTCTCCCCCATCTGTGTGTCTCTCTCTCTCTCCCCCATCTGTGTGTCTCTCTCTCTCTCCCCCATCTGTGTGTCTCTCTCTCTCTCCCCCATCTGTGTGTCTCTCTCTCTCTCTCCCCCATCTGTGTGTCTCTCTCTCTCTCTCCCCCATCTGTGTGTCTCTCTCTCTCTCTCCCCCATCTGTGTGTCTCTCTCTCTCTCTCCCCCATCTGTGTGTCTCTCTCTCTCCCCCATCTGTGTGTCTCTCTCTCTCTCTCCCCCATCTGTGTGTCTCTCTCTCTCTCTCCCCCATCTGTGTCTCTCTCTCTCTCCCCGATCTGTGTGTCTCTCTCTCTCTCTCCCCGATCTGTGTGTCTCTCTCTCTCTCTCCCCCATCTGTGTGTCTCTCTCTCTCTCTCCCCCATCTGTGTGTCTCTCTCTCTCTCTCCCCCATCTGTGTGTCTCTCTCTCTCTCTCCCCCATCTGTGTCTCTCTCTCTCTCTCCCCCATCTGTGTCTCTCTCTCTCTCTCTCCCCCATCTGTGTGTCTCTCTCTCTCTCTCTCCCCCATCTGTGTGTCTCTCTCTCTCTCTCCCCCATCTGTGTGTCTCTCTCTCTCTCTCCCCCATCTGTGTGTCTCTCTCTCTCCCCCATCTGTGTGTCTCTCTCTCTCTCTCCCCCATCTGTGTGTCTCTCTCTCTCTCTCCCCCATCTGTGTGTCTCTCTCTCTCTCTCCCCCATCTGTGTGTCTCTCTCTCTCTCCCCCATCTGTGTGTCTCTCTCTCTCTCCCCCATCTGTGTGTCTCTCTCTCTCTCCCCCATCTGTGTGTCTCTCTCTCTCTCCCCCATCTGTGTGTCTCTCTCTCTCTCCCCCATCTGTGTGTCTCTCTCTCTCTCCCCCATCTGTGTGTCTCTCTCTCTCTCCCCCATCTGTGTGTCTCTCTCTCTCTCCCCCATCTGTGTGTCTCTCTCTATCTCCCCCATCTGTGTGTCTCTCTCTCCCCATCTGTGTGTCTCTCTCTCCCCATCTGTGTGTCTCTCTCTATCTCCCCCATCTGTGTGTCTCTCTCTCTATCTCCCCCATCTGTGTGTCTCTCTCTCTCTCCCCCCATCTGTGTGTCTCTCTCTCTCTCTCCCCATCTGTGTGTGTCTCTCTCCCCATCTGTGTGTGTCTCTCTCTATCTCCCCCATCTGTGTGTCTCTCTCTATCTCCCCCATCTGTGTGTCTCTCTCTATCTCCCCCATCTGTGTGTCTCTCTCTATCTCCCCCATCTGTGTGTCTCTCTCTATCTCCCCCCTCTGTGTGTCTCTCTCTATCTCCCCCATATGTGTGTCTCTCTCTGTCTCTCCCCTCTGTCTCTCTCTATCCATCTCTCTTTCCCTATCCGTCTGTCTCTCTCTCTCCCACTCCCTTTGTCTCTCCTTATGTGTCATTCTCCCCCATGGTCTCTTTCTCTCTCTTCCTCCCCCTCTGACTCTTTCATCCCTTATGTGTCTCTCTAACCCTCTGTGTGATTGTGTCTCTCTCTCTTTCTCTCTAACCCTCTGTGTCTCTCTCCCTCTCTCCCCCCCCCCCCCCCCAAGTGTTTTTCTGTATTTCGGTCTACCTTTTATTTAATTAATGAATGAATTGGTGATGCCAAGCGCCCCACCATCTTTAAATTTCACCAGCCGCCACTGGATCAAGACATTTTTATATTTACTGAATAATGAAAGAATCTATAAGCATAATTTGCAGCATTAAAGTAAAAAGTATGTTTTAAACATATTTTAATGGGCCTGGATTTCTAGATCTCATAATCAGAGCAAGCATTGTGTTATCTGGCAAGAGTTTCTGTTACAATTCTTTAGACTAAAATCAGATGTTTACTAAGTTGACCAGTTTTCATTTAAAGGGACATGATGTAGAAAGAGCATGCAATTTTAAATAACTTTCCAATTTACACCTAACATCTAATTTTCTTCATTCTTTTGATATCCTTTGTTGAAAATCATATCTAAATATGCTCAGTAGCTGCTGATTGGTGGCTGCATATAGATACCTCATGCGATTGGCTCACCTATGTGCATTGCTATTTCTTCAACAAAGGATATCTAAAGAATGAAGGCGTATCCTAGCCACTGCCTCACCCGCCTCTGACGTCACGTGTGGATATGTGTGTGTGTGTGGATATGTGTGTGTGTGTGTGTGTGTGTGTGTGTGTGTGTGGACATTAATTGACCATTGTTTGAAATTTCTACTGCCATCTACTGGGCCAATTCATGTATTACACATGTAAGAAATTTTAACACGTTTTTTTAAAGTTTTGGCAAAATGTTAAACACATAGGTAAAGTTAAACACATGAGCAGTGATGCAAAGTTTAATCATGATATCCAAAAGATATATATAGATATATATAGAAAGATAAAATTTATAAAAACAAATGAAGATCATAATCTCTATTCAGACCTACAGGATGTAGAGTTTTTAATTGTTGAATCCACCACACCTCTCTCTTTTTGAGTTCAAGTTCCCTATTGCCTCCTCTCCTAAGTTTAGGGATGTGATCTATTATTTGGTACCTGAGTTGGCTAACAGTATATCCCATTTCAAGAAAATGGGAAGAAATTGGAAGAGTTATATCTTGGCATCTGATTGATGATTTATGCCCACTAATCCTATCTCTAATGGGGCGTGTAGTTTCCCCTACATAGCCCCTCCCACAAGGGCATTTTAATAGGTAGACTACAAAGTCTGTATCACAGGTGTAATACCCATTAATTTTTCGGTCATTGATTTGTGCTATGTGTTTACCTTTTAGCATTGCATTGCATTGCGCGCAATGGAGACAAGGGTATGAGCCCTTTTTGGGAGTAGTTAAATAGGTAATACTATTAGTGCTAGTACTACCAATGTCAGCCTTAACTAAGGTATACCTAATGTTTTTCACCCGTCTGTATGAGTGCATAGGGGGAACTTGAAACTCAGATATATGGGGGTTGAACTTACCCAAAAGATACCAGTGCTTTTTTATTATATTAGCAATATGATCACTATGTGTATTAAATTCTGAAGAAAAAATTATACGTTTGGTGTTCTTTTTTAATTTTACATTTTTCTCGTGTAAAACTTCATGTTTACATCTAGTGATCATAGATGGGGGATATCCTCTCTCTTTAAATTTTCCTCAAGTCTGATTTCTTGCATATCCTTGTCCTGTACATTTCTAATAGTTCTTATAAATTGGCTTTTTGGGATGTAATAGGGCCCCTCCATACGCCAAATACATCATCTATATAGCGAAGCCATAGCCTGCATTTGGTTTTAAAGTCTTGATTAGTGTAAACATTTCTCTGCTCAAATTGGCTAACAAAGATGTTGGCGTATGAAGGGGCCATATTTGAACCCATAGCGGTTCCACGTTTTTGTAAGTAGAATGTGTCCTGGAAAAGAAAGTAGTTGAGATATATAAGTACATTAAGTAAATCCTCAATAAAATTACTTTGTTGCAAATAGAAGTTTGTTTCCTGGATTCAAGAGTAGCCTGAATGCCTGCCTCATGGGGGATACATGTGTAAAGGCTCACAACATCTAATGAGAAAAGAATATCATTATCCACATCTGAAATGCAAGAAAGATTTTTCAAAAGATCACCTGTATCTTTAAGAAAAGAGGCTTGTTTAGATGCAATAGGATTGAGAATCTTGTCTACAAATATAGCGATATGCGAAAATATATAGATGAGGTATTTGGCGTATGAAGGGGCCCTATTACATCTTTGCTAGCCAATTTGAGCAGAGAAATGTCTACACTAATCAAGACTTTAAAACCAAATGTAGGTTATGGCTTCGCTATATAGATGATGTATTTGGCGTATGGAGGGGCCCTATTACATCTTTAATAGATTTTGTGGATGACCTCAGCAAGTGCACTGATAGCTTGAGATTTACTTTAAATTTTTCTGATACCTCTATAAAATTACCTTGATACGATCATATATAAAAAAGATTCAGTTCTTAAAACAGATCTTTATGTTAAGCCAACTGATCGCAATACATTACTACAATACAACAGTTACCATCCTAAGAGTTTTTTCTTCTATCCCAAAAAGTCAATTTATAAGAACTATTAGAAATGTACAGGACAAGGATATGCAAGAAATCAGACTTGAGGAAAATTTAAAATTTAAAGAGAGAGGATATCCCCCATCTATGATCACTAGATGTAAAAATGAAGTTTTACACGAGAAAAATTAAAAAAGAACACCAAACGTATAATTTTTTCTTCAGAATTTAATACACATAGTGATCATATTGCTAATATAATAAAAAGCACTGGTATCTTTTGGGTAAGTTCAACCCCCATATATCTGAGTTTCAAGTTCCCCCTATGCACTCATACAGACGGGTGAAAAACATTAGGGATACCATGGTTAAGGCTGACATTGGTAGTACTAGCACTAATAGTATTACCTATCTTACTACTCCCAAAAAGGGCTCATACCCTTGTCTCCATTGCGCGCAATGCAATGCTAAAAGGTAAACACATAGCACAAATCAATGACCGAAAAATTAATGGGTATTACACCTGTGATACAGACTTTGTAGTCTACCTATTAAAATGCCCTTGTGGGAGGGGCTATGTAGGGGAAACTACAAGCCCCATTAGAGATAGGATTAGTGGGCATAAATCATCAGATGCCAAGATAAAACTCTTCCAGTTTCTTCCCATTCTCTTGAAATGGGACATACCATTAGCCAACTTAAGTACCAAATAATAGATCACATTCCTAAACTTAGGAGAGGAGGCAATAGGGAACTTGAACTCAAAGAGAGAGGTGTGGTGGATTCAACACTTAAAACTCTACATCCTGTAGGTCTGAATAGAGATTATGATCTCCATTTGTTTTTATAAATTTTATTATATATATATATATATATATATATATATATATATATATATATATATATATATATATATATATATATATATATATATATATATATATATATATATATATATATATATATATATATATATATATAATTTTAATTTTGGATATCATGATTAAACTTTGCATCACTGCTCATGTGTTTAACTTTACCTATGTGTTTAACATTTTGCCAAAACTTTAAAAAAATGTGTTAAAATTTCTTACATGTGTAATACATGAATTGGCCCAGTAGATGGCAGTAGAAATTTCAAACAATGGTCAATTAATGTCTGGCCATTATGGAGTTAATATGTTTGTAATTAAGCTATCTGGCCTATTTAAAGCTGTGCTGCAGAGCAATCCATAGCATGATTAAGGGTCTGCGTTACCCGAAATGTTGCTGTCTGTTCATTATGTCACCTTAAAGGGACATTAAACCCACATTTTTTCTTTCATGATTCAGATAGAGAATACAGTTTTAAACAACATTCCAATTTACTTCTATAATCTAATTTTTTTCATTATTTAGATATCCTTTGTTAAAGAAATAGCAATGCAAATGGGTGAGCCAATCATACGAGGCATCTATGTGCAACAACCAATCAGCGGCTATTGAGCCTTTCTAGATATGCTTTTCAGAAAAGGATATCAAGATAATTGAAGTAAATTAGATAATTGAAGTAAATTAGAAAGTTGTTTAAAATTGTATTCTCCATCTGAATCATGAAAGAAAAAATTTGGGTTTCATGTCCCTTTAATAAAGGTTATTTCACTTTTACAAAACAGTGCTGGAGCCATCTACTTTTTTCCTTTTGGATTTATACATTGGAGGTGAGCAGGACCCTCTTGCTACTGTGCACTCTGCTACCTATTCCTGAACTGTTGATTTGTGCTGGACCTATTGAGATATTTATATATATATATATATATATATATATATATATATATATATATATATATATATATATATATATATATATATATATATAAATAATTTGAAATCATGGTAATAATTTTAAGCATTAAGTCAAATGATTTTTATGCTTTAACTTACAATCATTTATCCACCTGTAGCATACAGAGAAGCCAGAATTCTTTTCCTATCAATCCAAACCAGACAATTAGCCATTTAGCATTACACGTTCCTACATATATGAATGTGTGATGCTATTATTGGTCACATACATGTTACATTTTTCACAATTTTAGGTTTCTCACTGAAATTATTTATAAACAGCTTGTGCAATTATGGCATAAATGGTTGTAAATGCTTCTCTGGGATCCCCTTTGTTCAGAAATAGCAGACATATATGGCTTTGGCGTTGCTTTTTGGTAATTAGAAGGCCGCTAAATGCTGCTGCGCATCACACGTGTATTATGCCCAGCAATGCAGGGGTTAATTAGATAGCTTGTAGGGAGCTTGCAGGGTTAATTTTAGCTTTAGTGTAGAGATCAGCCTCCCACCTGACACATCCCACACCCTGATCCCTCCCAAACATCTCTCTTCCCTCCCCCACCCCACAATTGTCCCCGCCATCTTAAAGGGCCACTAAACCCAAAAAAATTCTTTCATGATTCAGTTAGAGAATACAATTTTAAACAACATTCAAATTTACTTCTATTATCTCATTTGTTTTATTTTTTAGATATCCTTTGTTGAAGAAATAGCAATGCATATGGGTGAACCAATCACACGAGGCATCTATGTGCACGCACCAATCAGCAGCTACTGAGCCTATCTAGATATGCTTTTAAGCAAAGAATATCAAGAGAATGAAACAAAGTAGATAATAGAAGTAAATTAGAATGTTGTTTAAAATTGCACACTCTTTCTAATTAATGAAAGAATAAATTGGGGTTTCATGTCCCAATTTGCCTCCCAAAAATGTTTTTTTAATGTAATTAATTTTTTTCTGTAGTGTAGCTGCCCCCCATCAATACCCTACTCCCTCTCTCCCTCCCAGATCCTTTTGAGTGTTATTTCCCCCCCTCCCTCTCCGTGTCCCATTCACTCATTCATTGGTGGCAGTGGTTGTTGCGCAATCGCGCGCGCGCTCCCTGCAGTCCCCCCGCACGCTCCCGGCACCCACATTCCACATTCAGGAACCAGATGCCGGGTAGCGATGGGCTGCCCACCCGCCTCCCTGCAGCTGCTCCCACCCACCAACGATCGGGCCCATCGCTACCGGTGCAGAGAGGGCCACAGAGTGGCTCTCTCTGCATCGGTTTTGGAAAAAAGGTATTGCAGTGATGCCTCAATATCGAGGCATCACAGCAATACCTTGAAAGCGGCTGGAAGCGATCAGGATCGCTTCCAGCCTCTTTAAACCCTTAATGTCGTACAGGGTACGTCGCTGGTCTTTAAAGACCAGGTTGTGTGCGACGTACCCTGTACGACATGCGTCATTAAAGGGTTATAGGTCACATTAAAAGGTGGGAAAAGTCCTGAAATTATTTATCATATACATACATATATATATATATATATATATATATATATATATATATATATATATATATATATATATATATATATATATATATATATATATATATATATATATATATATATATATATATATATATATATATATATATATATATATATATATATTAGGGATGCACCGAAATTTCGGCAGCCGAAATTTTCGGCCGAAAATGAGCCTATCCCATTCGGGCTGAAAGAGGGGCAAACCGGCCGAAAATTGCGTGCTCTATCTGCCCCACACCTACACTTACTGGCCGCCGCTTACTGCATCCACTTTCACCTAAAATTAAGGATTGTGCAGCTAGAGGCCTTCTAGGCCGTTTAATTAGCAACTACATTTCCCACAACACCACTCACTGCAGCACAGCCTCTGTCTTAAATTAATCCCTCTACCATAGGCATTTGTATACCACGTCACTTCTGGTGACGTTTTATCAGCTGGTGGAGGTTTGTGGCGCTCACTGCGCATGCGCTAGAGGCCCAAACTCCTTACATCAGCTGATGCGAAGATTCAAAGAATGATGTGGCACGCGCACGTTACTGGTTACAAAATCCCAATGAACGTGTTTGTTCATTGGATTTTGTAACCAGAAAGGGTCGCACAATATGTACACCGCGGTCAACTGTTACTAGTAAATACACACACCATGTACTAGTGACAATTTTCACATATTCACTGTTCATATATATATATATATATATATATATATATATATATATATATATATATATATATATATATATAGTGTTATATATATATATATATATATATATATATATATATATATATATATATACTATATATATATATATATATATACTATATATATATATATACTATATATTCATATATCTTCATATATTATATATATAACACTATATAACAATGTCAGTACCGTTTCTGGTTACAAAATCCAATGACACGCCGCTTGTTCATTGGGATTTTGTAACCAGTAACGTGCGCGTGCCACATAATTCCTCATCAGCTGTTGTAAGGAGTTTGGGCCTCTAGCGCATGCGCAGTGAGCGCCACAAGCCTCCACCAGCTGACAAAGTGACGAGGTATACACATTCCTACGGGTAGAGGCATAACTTTAGAACACCTCCTCCCTTCCTTTCCTACCTAAAGCGGTTCCTTCCTCTTTTTGCAAAATCTGCACTTCCTGTTCGCTTAGTGCTGTAGAAGAAGAGTTGCTCCGGTTCAGTGGTTCAGCTCTGTGAGAGACAACGGAGGTTTGATTTACAGTTGTGTAGTGTGAGGAGGTAGAGGGGGGTTGCTCTGTGTTATGCTGTTGTAAATCAAACCTCCGTTGTCTCTAACAGAGCTAAACTGCTGAACCGGAGCAACTCTTCCTCCACAAAATGCTGAATAATTGCAGTAATAGACACAGCAGGGCTTTTACTTAGTGTGTGTATCACATGTGTGACTTTGTATACCAAACTACAGTTATGTGCTGTTATATAGCCTGTAAATAGTGTGTGTGAGCTGTGTATAACCCATAAATATCTAATACACAGCTTATCTGCTCTTTATTAAACATGACAAATTTACCAATCTGTAGCTCTGTGCTGTTATATAGTCTGTAATTCTGTGCTGTTATATAGTCTGTAATTAGTGTGTGAGCTGTGTATAACAACTATTTACTGTGTATAATCCATATATATCTAGTTATAAGCTAAATATCTAATACACAGCTTATCTGCTCTTTATTAAACCTGACAAATACCAATCTGTAGCTCTGTGCTGTTATATAGTCTGTAATTCTGTGCTGTTATATAGTCTGTAATTAGTGTGTGAGCTGTGTATAACATAACTATTTACTGTGTATAACCCATATATATCTAGTTATAAGCTAAATATCTAATACACAGCTTATCTGCTCTTTATTAAACATTACAAATACCAAACTGCAGCTCTGTGCTGTTATTTAGTCTGTAATTAGTGTGTGAGCTGTGTATAACATAACTATTACACATGCAGTATTCCTGATCTGCCAATAAATATTAATACTGCAGTGTAAACCATTTCTTGCAAGTTTTAATTGTCTAGCCCTTACTGTTTTGCATAGATAGAAAGGTTTTCTAGGACTATACTTAATTTAGATAACTAGTAAACCAAAAGAAAATCTCTTAAATCTGATTCTGTTACATAGAACTGAATGAAGAATGTATATTGATATTAAATAATCAACAATATATTATTCTTCACTCATTCATATATAACAGAAACAGATTTAACAGATTTTTATTTATATTGCTTTTTAAAGTTATTTTTCTGCCCAATTTCAGTCTGGTTAATGGTTATTTATTTACTGGCTTCTAGTTTTTTTATTTCAGATCCATTAAATTAATTAAAAACTCTAATATAATAAAATTATAGAAAAAAAAACTATTTTAAAATAATTTTTGAAAAAAAAAGTCTGTTTCGGTTTTCGGCCAAGGGCATCCTGAATTTTCGGTTTCGGTCCAGAATTTTCATTTCGGTGCATCCCTAGTCACATACATGTTACATTTTTCACAATTTTAGGTTTCTCACTGAAATTATTTATAAACAGCTTGTGCAATTATTGCATAAAATGGTTGTAAATGCTTCTCTGGGATCCCCTTTGTTCAGAAATAGCAGACATATATGGCTTTGGCGTTGCTTTTTGGTAATTAGAAGGCCGCTAAATGCTGCTGCGCATCACACGTGTATTATGCCCAGCAATGCAAGGGTTAATTATTTAGCTTGTAGGGAGCTTGCAGGGTTAATTTTAGCTTTAGTGTAGAGATCAGCCTCCCACCTGACACATCCCACCCCCTGATCCCTCCCAAACAGCTCTCTTCCCTCCCCCACCCCACAATTGTCCCCGCCATCTTAAAGGGCCACTAAACCCAAAAAATTTCTGTCATGATTCAGTTAGAGAATACAATTTTAAACAACATTCAAATTTACTTCTATTATCTCATTTGTTTTATTTTTTAGATATCCTTTGTTGAAGAAATAGCAATGCATATGGGTGAACCAATCACACGAGGCATCTATGTGCACGCACCAATCAGCAGCTACTGAGCCTATCTAGATATGCTTTTCAGCAAAGAATATCAAGAGAATTAAACAAAGTAGATAATAGAAGTAAATTAGAATGTTTAAAATTGCACACTCTTTCTAATTAATGAAAGAATAAATTGGGGTTTCATGTCCCTTTAAGTACTGGCAGAAAGTCTGCCAGTACTAAAATAAAAGGCGGACTGCCAGTACCCAATTTGCCTCCCAAAAATGTTTTTTTAATTTTTTTTTAATGTAATTAAATTTTTTCTGTAGTGTAGCTGCCCCCCATCAATACCCTCCTCCCTCTCTCCCTCCCAGATCCTTTTGAGTGTTATTTCCCCCCCCCTCCCTCTCCGTGTCCCATTCACTCATTCATTGGTGGCAGTGGTTGTTGCGCAATCGCGCGCGCTCCCTGCAATCCCCCCGCACGCTCCCAGTACCCACATTCCACATTCAGGAACCGGATGCCGGGTAGCGATGGGCTGCCCACCCGCCTCCCTGCAGCTGCTCCCACCCACCAACGATCGGGCCCATCGCTACCGGTGCAGAGAGGGCCACAGAGTGGCTCTCTTTGCATCGGTTTTGGAAAAAAGGTATTGCAGTGATGCCTCAATATCGAGGCATCACAGCAATACCTTGAAAGCGGCTGGAAGCGATCAGGATCGCTTCCAGCCTCTTTAAACCCTTAATGTCGTACAGGGTACGTCGCTGGTCTTTAAAGACCAGGTTGTGTGCGACGTACCCTGTACGACATGCGTCATTAAAGGGTTATAGGTCACATTAAAAGGTGGGAAAAGTCCTGAAATTATTTATTATATATATATATATATATATATATATATATATATATATATATATATATATATATATATATATATATATATATATATATATATATATATATATATATATATTAGGGATGCACCGAAATTTCGGCAGCCGAAATTTTCGGCCGAAAATGAGCCTATCCCATTCGGGCTGAAAGAGGGGCAAACCGGCCGAAAATTGCATGCTCTATCTGCCCCACACCTACACTTACTGGCCGCCGCTTACTGCATCCACTTGCACCTAAAATTAAGGATTGTGCAGCTAGAGGCCTTCTAGGCCGTTTAATTAGCAACTACATTTCCCACAACACCACTCACTGCAGCACAGCCTCCTCCCTCCTTTCCTACCTAAAGCGGTTCCTTCCTCTTTTTGCAAAATCTGCACTTCCTGTTCGCTTAGTGCTGTAGAAGAAGAGTTGCTCCGGTTCAGTGGTTCAGCTCTGTGAGAGACAACGGAGGTTTGATTTACAGTTGTGTAGTGTGAGGAGGTAGAGGGGGGTTGCTCTGTGTTATGCTGTTGTAAATCAAACCTCCGTTGTCTCTAACAGAGCTAAACTGCTGAACCGGAGCAACTCTTCCTCCACAAAATGCTGAATAATTGCAGTAATAGACACAGCAGGGCTTTTACTTAGTGTGTGTATCACATGTGTGACTTTGTATACCAAACTACAGTTATGTGCTGTTATATAGCCTGTAAATAGTGTGTGTGAGCTGTGTATAACCCATAAATATCTAATACACAGCTTATCTGCTCTTTATTAAACATGACAAATACCAATCTGTAGCTCTGTGCTGTTATATAGTCTGTAATTCTGTGCTGTTATATAGTCTGTAATTAGTGTGTGAGCTGTGTATAACAACTACAGGTATACCCCGCTCATACAGCGGGTTAGGGTCCGGAGCCCCGCTGTAAAGTGAAAACCGCCTTAAAGTGAAACAAGGCAGTTTTAGCTTTCTTTTCACTTGCCAGTGTGTTTAAAAACTTGAAAACATGTTTGAACCAGCATATATTAGGGGTGCAATAGCGCTACGTTTAGTTTAATACTAGCACAGCACAGTATTCAATAAATACTGTACTTGTAAAATATTGACAATTACTTTAGTAAAATTTGCCAAACTATAGCACTGAGACACAGATTGCACTGTAAAGCTGTAAACAGAGTGAACTGCGCATAACAAAATGGTGCCAGTCACTTTTCTCGCAAACTCACAATGATTACAGCACTATTTCATAATCCTTGTAGGTTGAACTTCAGCTACACAAAGCGCTGTATTAGCGAGTCGCTGTAAAGTGAAGCGCTGTAAAGTGAGGTATACCTGTATTTACTGTGTATAATCCATATATATCTAGTTATAAGCTAAATATCTAATACAAAGCGTATCTGCTCTTTATTAAACATTACAAATACCAATCTGTAGCTCTGTGCTGTTATATAGTCTGTAATTAGTGTGTGAGCTGTGTATAACATAACTATTTACTGTGTATAACCCATATATATCTAGTTATAAGCTAAATATCTAATACACAGCTTATCTGCTCTTTATTAAACATTACAAATACCAAACTGCAGCTCTGTGCTGTTATTTAGTCTGTAATTAGTGTGTGAGCTGTGTATAACATAACTATTACACATGCAGTATTCCTGATCTGCCAATAAATATTAATACTGCAGTGTAAACCATTTCTTGCAAGTTTTAATTGTCTAGCCCTTACTGTTTTGCATAGATAGAAAGGTTTTCTAGGACTATACTTAATTTGGATAACTAGTAAACCAAAAGAAAATCTCTTAAATCTGATTCTGTTACATAGAACTGAATGAAGAATGTATATTGATATTAAATAATCAACAATATATTATTCTTCACTCATTCATATATAACAGAAACAGATTTAACAGATTTTTATTTATATTGCTTTTTAAAGTTATTTTTCTGCCCAATTTCAGTCTGGTTAATGGTTATTTATTTACTGGCTTGTAGTTTTTTTATTTCAGATCCATTAAATTAATTAAAAACTCTAATATAATAAAATTATAGAAAAAAAAACTATTTTAAAATAATTTTTGAAAAAAAAAAAAAAAGTCGGTTTCGGTTTTCGGCCAAGGGCATCCTGAATTTTCGGTTTCGGTCCAGAATTTTCATTTCGGTGCATCCCTAGTCACATACATGTTACATTTTTCACAATTTTAGGTTTCTCACTGAAATTATTTATAAACAGCTTGTGCAATTATGGCATAAAATGGTTGTAAATGCTTCTCTGGGATCCCCTTTGTTCAGAAATAGCAGACATATATGGCTTTGGCGTTGCTTTTTGCTAATTAGAAGGCCGCTAAATGCTGCTGCGCATCACACGTGTATTATGCCCAGCAATGCAGGGGTTAATTAGATAGCTTGTAGGGAGCTTGCAGGGTTAATTTTAGCTTTAGTGTAGAGATCAGCCTCCCACCTGACACATCCCACCCAAACATCTCTCTTCCCTCCCCCACCCCACAATTGTCCCCGCCATCTTAAAGGGCCACTAAACCCAAAAAATTTCTGTCATGATTCAGTTAGAGAATACAATTTTAAACAACATTCAAATTTACTTCTATTATCTCATTTGTTTTATTTTTTAGATATCCTTTGTTGAAGAAATAGCAATGCATATGGGTGAACCAATCACACGAGGGATCTATGTGCACGCACCAATCAGCAGCTACTGAGCCTATCTAGATATGCTTTTCAGCAAAGAATATCAAGAGAATGAAACAAAGTAGATAATAGAAGTAAATTAGAATGTTGTTTAAAATTGCACACTCTTTCTAATTAATGAAAGAATAAATTGGGGTTTCATGTCCCTTTAAGTACTGGAAGAAAGTCTGCCAGTACTAAAATAAAAGGCGGACTGCCAGTACCCAATTTGCCTCCCAAAAATGTTTTTTTAATGTAATTACATTTTTTCTGTAGTGTAGCTGCCCCCCATCAATACCCTCCTCCCTCTCTCCCTCCCAGATCCTTTTGAGTGTTATTTCCCCCCCCCCCCCTCCCTCTCCGTGTCCCATTCACTCATTCATTCATTGGTGGCAGTGGTTGTTGCGCAATCGCGCGCGCGCTCCCTGCAATCCCCCCGCACGCTCCCGGCACCCACATTCCACATTCAGGAACCGGATGCCGGGTAGCGATGGGCTGCCCACCCGCCTCCCTGCAGCTGCTCCCACCCACCAACGATCGGGCCCATCGCTACCGGTGCAGAGAGGGCCACAGAGTGGCTCTCTCTGCATCGGTTTTGGAAAAAAAAGGTATTTCAGTGATGCCTCAATATCGAGGCATCACAGCAATACCTTGAAAGCGGCTGGAAGCGATCAGGATCGCTTCCAGCCTCTTTAAACCCTTATGTCGTACAGGGTACGTCGCTGGTCTTTAAAGACCAGGTTGTGTGCGACGTACCCTGTACGACATGCGTCATTAAAGAGTTATAGGTCACATTAAAAAGGTGGGAAAAGTCCTGAAATTATTTAATATATATATATATATATATATATATATATATATATATATATATATATATATATATATATATATATATATATATATATATATATATACATATACATATACATATACACAAATATATATATATATACACACACACACACACACAATGAAGATGGACAGCGCACTCCCACTTGCTTGAAGGATACAGACCAGGGTGCAACAAATTCCAAACAACCAAGTCCAATGATTGCACTCTCTGGATTTAGCACAGGAAACAAAAGTTTAATGTGAACGTTTTCGGAGCATTCACTCCTTCCTCAGACAACCAAATAATGAGCAAACTAGTGCTTAAAGTGAATGTCAATTTTGATGCTAAAGTGCCCGGTTTTTAAAAATTTGATTAAAAACAGGGGCACTTTAATTCATCAAAATTTACATTTCACTCCTGATGTGAAAAAAAATAAATAAAAAATAAAAAAATAAACTTACCTTTTAATCTTGACAGCAGCTCCAGCTTCCTCCGGTCGTTGCAAGCCATTTCTGATGTCAGAAATGATGGATAGGTCATCCTCCAATCACAGCTTCCCCCCGGGGGAATCAGTGTCTGATTTAATGCCGTGATTGGAGGAAGCCGGATTCCTCATTTTAGACCCAGGAAGAGGCTTTGCAATGGGCAGAGGAAGCTGGAGCTGCTGTGAAGATTAAAAAGGTAAGTTTTTTTTCTCAACAGGAGTGAAATGTAAATTTTGATGAATTAAAGTGCCCCTGTTTTTAATCGAATTTTTAAAAACCAGGCACTTTAGCATCAAAATTGACATTCACTTTAAATTGAAATACAAGACCCACCCATATCCCCTGCAACCAATCACAACACACAATTTAAATCAAACAAAATGAAATACAGGTGATAGTATATCAACACAGTTTCAGGTGTATACAAAATTATTGAGTTAGGGATATGAACCTCCTATCAAGAAAAACTTCTAATCATAATGTACATCACGTGTTAATATAACAATAAGAATTGAAAAGTAAAAATTAGGAATTAAAAAGAAGACATCGCATCCTAATCACATAAAACATTACTACTCTATTAAACACATTGAGCTATCAATCTCTAACAAATTCAGATTCATAGCTCAATGTGTTTAACCCCTTAGTGACCAGAGCACTTTTCCATTTTCTGTCCGTTTGGGACCAAGGCTATTTTTACATTTTTGCGGTGTTTGTGTTTAGCTGTAATTTTCTTCTTACTCATTTACTGTACCCACACATATTATATACCGTTTTTCTCGCCATTAAATGGACTTTCTAAAGATACCATTATTTTCATCATATCTTATAATTTACTATAAAAAAAATGATAAAATATGAGGAAAAAAAACACACTTTTTCTAACTTTGACCCCCAAAATCTGTTACATATCTAAAACCACCAAAAAACACCCATGCTAAATAGTTTCTAAATTTTGTCCTGAGTTTAGAAATACCCAATGTTTACATGTTCTTTGCTTTTTTTGCAAGTTATAGGGCCATAAATACAAGTAGCACTTTGCTATTTCCAAACCATTTTTTTCCAAAATTAGCGCTAGTTACATTAGAACACTGATATCTTTCAGGAATCCCTGAATATCCCTTGACATGTATATAATTTTTTTTAGTAGACATCCCAAAGTATTGATCTAGGCCAATTTTGGTATATTTCATACCACCATTTCACCGCCAAATGCGATCAAATACAAAAAATTGTTCACTTTTTCACAAATTTTTTCACAAACTTTAGGTTTCTCACTGAAATCATTTACAAACAGCTTGTGCAATTATGGCATAAATGGTTGTAAATTCTTCTCTGGGATCCCCTTTGTTCAGAAATAGCACACATATATGGCTTTGGCGTTGCTTTTTGGTAAT
>NC_069501.1:39337206-39434706 GCF_027579735.1 Bombina bombina
GTGATATATATACAATAATACACATCTGCTAGAGTTAACATGATCACACATATATAAAATGATATATATATATATACACACACAATAATACACATCTGCTAGAGTTAACATAGTGCTAATGATCACACATATATAAAGTGATATATATACACATCTGCTAGAGTTAACATGATCACACATATATAAAATGATATATATATATACACAATAATACACATCTGCTAGAGTTAACACAGTGCTAATGATCACACATATATAAAGTGATATATATACAATAATACACATCTGCTAGAGTTAACATGATCACACATATATAAAATGATATATATATATACACAATAATACACATCTGCTAGAGTTAACACAGTGCTAATGATCACACATATATAAAGTGATATATATACAATAATACACATCTGCTAGAGTTAACACAGTGCTAATGATCACACATATATAAAGTGATATATATACAATAATACACATCTGCTAGAGTTAACATGATCACACATATATAAAATGATATATATATATACACAATAATACACATCTGCTAGTTAACACAGTGATAATGATCACACATATATAAAGTGATATATATACACATCTGCTAGAGTTAACATGATCACACATATATAAAATGATATATATATATATATATATATATATACACAATAATACACATCTGCTAGTTAACACAGTGATAATGATCACACATATATAAAGTGATATATATACACATCTGCTAGAGTTAACATGATCACACATATATAAAATGATATATATATATACACAATAATACACATCTGCTAGTTAACACAGTGATAATGATCACACATATATAAAGTGATATATACACACACACACAATAATACACATCTGCTAGAGTTAACACAGTGATAATGATCACACATATATAAAGTGATATATATACACATCTGCTAGAGTTAACACAGTGATAATGATCACACATATATAAAGTGATATATATACAATAATACACATCTGCTAGAGTTAACACAGTGCTAATGATCACACATATATAAAGTGATATATATACACATCTGCTAGAGTTAACATGATCACACATATATAAAGTGATATATATACACATCTGCTAGAGTTAACAAAGTGATAATGATCACACATATATAAAGTGATATATATACACATCTGCTAGAGTTAACATGATCACACATATATAAAATGATATATATATATATACACAATAATACACATCTGCTAGAGTTAACACAGTGCTAATGATCACACATATATAAAGTGATATATATACAATAATACACATCTGCTAGAGTTAACACAGTGCTAATGATCACACATATATAAAGTGATATATATACACATCTGCTAGAGTTAACATGATCACACATATATAAAATGATATATATACACATCTGCTAGAGTTAACATGATCACACATATATAAAATGATATATATACACATCTGCTAGAGTTAACACAGTGATAATGATCACACATATATAAAGTGATATATATACACATCTGCTAGAGTTAACATGATCACACATATATAAAGTGATATATATACACATCTGCTAGAGTTAACACAGTGATAATGATCACACATATATAAAGTGATATAAATACACATCTGCTAGAGTTAACATGATCACACATATATAAAATGATATATATACACATCTGCTAGAGTTAACATGATCACACATATATAAAATGATATATATACACATCTGCTAGAGTTAACATGATCACACATATATAAAATGATATATATATATACACAATAATACACATCTGCTAGAGTTAACACAGTGATAATGATCACACATATATAAAGTGATATATATACACATCTGCTAGAGTTAACATGATCACACATATATAAAATGATATATATATATACACAATAATACACATCTGCTAGAGTTAACACAGTGATAATGATCACACATATATAAAGTGATATATATACACATCTGCTAGAGTTAACATGATCACACATATATAAAATGATATATATACACATCTGCTAGAGTTAACATGATCACACATATATAAAATGATATATATACACATCTGCTAGAGTTAACATGATCACACATATATAAAATGATATATATACACATCTGCTAGAGTTAACATGATCACACATATATAAAATGATATATATACACATCTGCTAGAGTTAACATGATCACACATATATAAAATGATATATATATACACATCTGCTAGAGTTAACATGATCACACATATATAAAATGATATATATACACACAATAATACACATCTACTAGAGTTAACAAAGTGCCAGCTTGGTGCCTAGAATCACACATTACTCACCCTCCTTAATGCCACCCATGGTCAGTGAAATCTTATACAGAAGAAATGGTAGATACATGGTCCTCACTTACTGCCTTGGTTCTCAGTTGTGAAGTGAATGATACGGTGTTGTATCATAAATGGTTCCCCTGTAGAATTTAGGGACTTCGGCTTCTCGGCAAGAATCGGAACTCCGCCCCCCACAGCAGCCACTCCCATTCTCCTCCCATCTCTTAAATTTCAATATCCCGTCTTGAAAGCTCAGTCTCCATGCTCGTGCATGAGAAACATCTCCTCCCACGCCACCCTGCTATCGGCACTGCTTCTTCTGCTGATGTAATGCAGCTTGTCACACGCTCCCTGCTCCCTTCTAGACTTCATTACACAGCTCGAATACCTATTGCTCTTCTCAAATACCACAATACATATTGTGCTGCAATTTTTTTTTATTGTTTAAAGAAACAGTAAAATCCTCCAATAAAGATTATTAACAATAATGTGCCTAGTTCTTTACTACTTTTGTTCTCTGGAAATCCTTTGTTGAAAGACTTTTCTCAAATACCACAATACATATTCTGCTTCATTTTTTTTTATTGTTTAAAGAAACAGTTTGTAAAATCATCCAATAAAGATTATTAACAATAATGTGCAGGGTTCTTTACCACTTTTGTTCTCTTGATATCCTTTTTTTAGAAAAGACGTTTTCCAAATACAAGAAAGGAGACAATGGCACTACTCAGTTTATTGGTGTGTTTTAACGTTCCCCTACTAATTCATAGAATAGTGAGTATACTTGGTATTGGTATACTCCAATATTATGTGTCTGATAGGGATAGGTGCTTGTACCGGTAGATAAACTTGTACAAAGAATCAGTAAGAAACTGACAAAAGGGTACAAATGTAGCACTCTGTGAACGTATTAATGTAACACCTCCTGTGTTACATTAATACGTTCACAGAGTGCTACATTTGTACCCTTTTGTCAGTTTCTTACTGATTCTTTGTACAAGTTTTCCAAATACAACAATACATATTCTGCTGCAATCTTTTTTCTTGTTTAAAGAAACAGTTTATAAAATCATCCAATAAATATTATTAACAATAATGTGCAGGGTTCTTTATTACTTTTGTTCTCTGGAAATCCTTTGTTGAAAAGACTATTCTCAAATACCAAAATACATATTCTGCTACAAAGTTTTTTATTGTTTTAAGAAACAGTTTGTAAAATCATCCAGTAAAGATTATTAACAATAATGTGCATGGTTCTTTACTACTTTTGTTCTCTAGATATTATTTTTTTAAAAGACTTAATTGAAACACTCAAGTACACAAAGAAACAGTTTTTAAAATTCATCCAATAAAGATAAATAACAGTAATGTTAATGATTCTATCACAGTTATTTAATCCTCTTTATATCCTTTGTTTAAAAATATATAAATTAACGTAATAGTGTGAGCTAGCGGAGTACATTTGGTGAGTCAATGACAATGCTTATACAGCTAGATTTAGAGTTTGGCGGTAGCCGTGAAAACCAGCGTTAGAGCCTCCTAACGCTGGTTTTGGGCTACCGCTGGTATTTAGAGTCAGTCAGGAAAGGGTCTAACGCTCACTTTCCAGCCGCGACTTTTCCATACCGCAGATCCCCTTACGTCAATTGCGTATCCTATCTTTTCAATGGGATCTTTCTAACGCCGGTATTTACATTCGTGGCTGAAGTGAACGTTAGAAATCTAACGACAAAACTCCAGCCGCAGAAAAAAGTCAGTAGTTAAGAGCTTTCTGGGCTAACGCTAAAGCTCTTAACTACTGTGCTCTAAAGTACACTAACACCCATAAACTACCTATGTACCCCTAAACCGAGGTCCCCCCACATCGCTGCCACTCTAATAAATATTTTTAACCCCTAATCTGCCGACTGCACACCGCCGCAACCTACATTATCCCTATGTGCCCCTAATCTGCTGCCCCTAATACCGCCGACACCTACATAATATTTATTAACCCCTAATCTGCCGCCCCCAACGTCGCTGCCACCTACCTACACTTATTAACCCCTAATCTGCCGACCGGACTGCCCCGCTACTATAATAAATCTATTAACCCCTAATCCGCCTCACTCCCGCCTCAATAACCCTATAATAAATAGTATTAACCCCTAATCTGCCCTCCCTAACATCGCCAACACCTAACTTCAAGCATTAACCCCTAATCTGCCGACCGTAGCTCACCGCTACTCGAATACATTTTTTAACCCCTAAAGCTAAATTTAACCCTAACCCTAACACCCCCCTAAGTTAAATATAATTTTTATCTAACGAAATAAATTAACTCTTATTAAATAAATTATTCCTATTTAAAGCTAAATACTTACCTGTAAAATAAACCCTAATATAGCTACAATATAAATAATAATTATATTGTAGCTATTTTAGGATTAATATTTATTTTACAGGCAACTTTGCATTTATTTTAACCAGGTACAATAGTTAAAATAATTACAAAATTACCTGTAAAATAAATCCTAACCTAAGTTACAATTAAACCTAACACTACACTATCAATAAATTAATTACATAAAATACCTACAATTATCTACAATTAAACCTAACACTACACTATCAATAAATTAATTAAATACAATACCTACAAATAAATACAATTAAATAAACTAACTAAAGTACAAAAATAAAAAAGAACTAAGTTACAAAAAATAAAAAAATATTTACAAACATTAGAAAAATATTACAACAATTTTAAACTAATTACACTTACTCTAAGCCCCCTAATAAAATATCAAAGACCTCCAAAATAAAAAAATGCCCTACCCTATTCTAAAATTAAAATAGAAAAGCTCTTTTACCTTACCAGCCCTGAAAAGGGCCCTTTGCGTGCATGCCCCAAAGAATTCAGCTCTTTTGCCTGTAAAAAAAAACCATACAATAACCCCCCCAACATTACAACCCACCACCCACATACCCCTAATCTAACCCAAACCCCCCTTAAATAAACCTAACACTAAGCCCCTGAAGATCTCCCTACCTTGTCTTCACCACACCGGGTTCACCGATCGATCCAGAAGAGCTCCTCCGATGTCTTGGTCCAAGCCCAAGCGGGGGGCTGAAGATGTCCATGATTCGACTGAAGTCTTCATCCAAGCGGGAGCTGAAGAGGTCCATGATCGGGCTGAAGTCTTCATCCAAGCGGGAGCTGAAGAGGTCCATGATCGGGCTGAAGTCTTCTATCAAGCGGCATCTTCAATCTTCTTTCTTCCGGATCCATGTTCATCCCGCCAACATGGAACATCCATCTTCACCGACGACTTCCTGACGAATGACGGTTCCTTTAAGGGACGTCATCCAAGATGTCGTCCCTCGAATTCCGATTGGCTGATAGGATTCTATCAGCCAATCGGAATTAAGGTAGAAAAATTCTGATTGGCTGATGGAATCAGCCAATCAGAATCAAGTTCAATCCGATTGGCTGATCCGATTGGCTGATCCGATTGGCTGATCCGATCAGCCAATCGGATTGAACTTGATTCTGATTGGCTGATTCCATCAGCCAATCAGAATTTTTCTACCTTAATTCCGATTGGCTGATAGAATCCTATCAGCCAATCGGAATTCGAGGGACGACATCTTGGATGACGTCCCTTAAAGGAACCGTCATTCATCGGGAAGTCGTCAGTGAAGATGGATGTTCCATGTTGGCGGGATGAACATGGATCCGGAAGAAAGAAGATTGAAGATGCCGCTTGATAGAAGACTTCAGCCCGATCATGGACCTCTTCAGCTCCCGCTTGGATGAAGACTTCAGCCCGATCATGGACCTCTTCAGCTCCCGCTTGGATGAAGACTTCAGTTGAATCATGGACATCTTCAGCCCCCCGCTTGGGCTTGGACCAAGACATCGGAGGAGCTCTTCTGGATCGATCGGTGAACCTGGTGTGGTGAAGACAAGGTAGGGAGATCTTCAGGGGCTTAGTGTTAGGTTTATTTAAGGGGGGTTTGGGTTAGATTAGGGGTATGTGGGTGGTGGGTTGTAATGTTGGGGGGGTTATTGTATGGTTTTTTTTTACAGGCAAAAGAGCTGAATTCTTTGGGGCATGCACGCAAAGGGCCCTTTTCAGGGCTGGTAAGGTAAAAGAGCTTTTCTATTTTAATTTTAGAATAGGGTAGGGCATTTTTTTTATTTTGGAGGTCTTTGATATTTTATTAGGGGGCTTAGAGTAGGTGTAATTAGTTTAAAATTGTTGTAATATTTTTCTAATGTTTGTAAATATTATTATTATTATTATTATTATTATTATTTTTTGTAACTTAGTTCTTTTTTATTTTTGTACTTTAGTTAGTTTATTTAATTGTATTTATTTGTAGGTATTGTATTTAATTAATTTATTGATAGTGTAGTGTTAGGTTTAATTGTAGGTAATTGTAGGTATTTTATTTAATTAATTTATTGATAGTGTAGTGTTAGGTTTAATTGTAACTTAGGTTAGGATTTATTTTACAGGTAATTTTGTAATTATTTTAACTAGGTAGCTATTAAATAGTTATTAACTATTTAATAGCTATTGTACCTGGTTAAAATAAATACAAAGTTGCCTGTAAAATAAATATTAATCCTAAAATAGCTACAATATAATTATTATTTATATTGTAGCTATATTAGGGTTTATTTTACAGGTAAGTATTTAGCTTTAAATAGGAATAATTTATTTAATAAGAGTTAATTTATTTCGTTAGATAAAAATTATATTTAACTTAGGGGGGTGTTAGGGTTAGGGTTAAAATTAGCTTTAGGGGTTAAAAAATGTATTCGAGTAGCGGTGAGCTACGGTCGGCAGATTAGGGGTTAATGCTTGAAGTTAGGTGTTGGCGATGTTAGGGAGGGCAGATTAGGGGTTAATACTATTTATTATAGGGTTATTGAGGCAGGAGTGAGGCGGATTAGGGGTTAATAGATTTATTATAGTAGCGGGGCAGTCCGGTCGGCAGATTAGGGGTTAATAAGTGTAGGTAGGTGGCAGCGACGTTGGGGGCGGCAGATTAGGGGTTAATAAATATTATGTAGGTGTCGGCGGTATTAGGGGCAGCAGATTAGGGGCACATAGGGATAATGTAGGTTGCGGCGGTGTGCGGTCGGCAGATTAGGGGTTAAAAATATTTATTAGAGTGGCGGCGATGTGGGGGGACCTCGGTTTAGGGGTACATAGGTAGTTTATGGGTGTTAGTGTACTTTAGAGCACAGTAGTTAAGAGCTTTAGCGTTAGCCCAGAAAGCTCTTAACTACTGACTTTTTTCTGCGGCTGGAGTTTTGTTGTTAGATTTCTAACGTTCACTTCAGCCACGAATCTAAATACCGGCGTTAGAAAGATCCCATTGAAAAGATAGGATACGCAATTGACGTAAGGGGATCTGCGGTATGGAAAAGTCGCGGCTGGAAAGTGAGCGTTAGACCCTTTCCTGACTGACTCTAAATACCAGCGGTAGCCCAAAACCAGCGTTAGGAGGCTCTAACACTGGTTTTCACGGCTACCGCCAAACTCTAAATCTAGCTGTATAAGCATTGTCATTGACTCACCAAATGTGCTCCGCTAGCTCACACTATTACATTAATTTATATATTTTTAAACAAAGGATATAAAGAGGATTAAATAACTGTGATAGAATCATTAACATTACTGTTATTTATCTTTATTGGATGAATTTTAAAAACTGTTTCTTTGTGTACTTGAGTGTTTCAATTAAGTCTTTTAAAAAAATAATATCTAGAGAACAAAAGTAGTAAAGAACCATGCACATTATTGTTAATAATCTTTATTGGATGATTTTACAAACTGTTTCTTAAAACAATAAAAAACTTTGTAGCAGAATATGTATTTTGGTATTTGAGAATAGTATTTTCAACAAAGGATTTCCAGAGAACAAAAGTAATAAAGAAGGTGTTACATTAATATGTTCACAGAGTGCTACATTTGTACCCTTTTGTCAGTTTCTTACTGATTCTTTGTACAAGTTTATCTACCGGTACAAGCACCTATCCCTATCAGACACATAATATTGGAGTATACCAATACCAAGTATACTCACTATTCTATGAATTAGTAGGGGAACGTTAAAACACACCAATAAACTGAGTAGTGCCATTGTCTCCTTTCTTGTATTTGGAAAACGTCTTTTCTAAAAAAAGGATATCAAGAGAACAAAAGTGGTAAAGAACCCTGCACATTATTGTTAATAATCTTTATTGGATGATTTTACAAACTGTTTCTTTAAACAATAAAAAAAATTGAAGCAGAATATGTATTTTAGTATTTAAATTAAGTCTTTTCAACAAAGGATTTCCAGAGAACAAAAGTAGTAAAGAACCCTGCACATTAATGTTAATAATCTTTATTGGATGATTTTACAAACTGTTTCTTTAAACAATAAAAAATAAATGAAGCAGAATATGTATTGTGGTATTTGAGAAAAGTCTTTTCAACAAAGGATTTCCAGAGAATAAAAGTAGTAAAGAACCCTGCACATTAATGTTAATAATCTTTATTGGATGATTTTACAAACTGTTTCTTTAAACAATAAAAAAAAATTGCAGCACAATATGTATTGTGGTATTTGAGAAAAGTGTTTTCAACAAAGGATTTCCAAGGAACAAAAGTAGTAAAGAACCCTGCACATTATTGTTAATAATCTTTATTGGATGATTTTACAAACTGTTTCTTTAAACAAGAAAAAACATTGCAGCAGAAAATGTATTGTGGTATTTGGAAAACGTCTTTTCTAAAAAAGGATTTCCAGAGAACAAAAGTAGTAAAGAACCCTGCACATTATTGTTAATAATGTTTATTGGATGCTTTTACAAACTGTTTCTTTAAACAATAAAAAAAAAATTGAAGCAGTATATGTATTGTGGTATTTGAGAAAAGTGTTTTCAACAAAGGATTTCCAGAGAGCAAAAGTAGTAAAGAACCCTGCACATTAATGTTAATCATCTTTATTGGATGATTTTACAAACTGTTTCTTTAAACAATAAAAAAAATTGAAGCAGAATATGTACTTAAATTAAGTCTTTTCAACAAAGGATTTCCAGAGAACAAAAGTAGTTCAGAACCCTGCACATTATTGTTAATAATCTTTGTTGGATGATTTTACAAACTGTTTCTTTAAACAATAAAAAAAATTGAAGCAGAATATGTTTTGTGGTATTTGAGAATAGTCTTTTAAACAAAGGATTTCCAGAGAACAAAAGTAGTAAAGAACTAGGCACATTATTGTTAATAATCTTTATTGGATGATTTTACAAACTGTTTCTTTAAACAATAAAAAAAAATTTGAAGCAGTATATGTATTGTGGTATTTGAGAAAAGTGTTTTCAACAAAGGATTTCCAGAGAGCAAAAGTAGTTCAGAACCCTGCACATTAATGTTAATAATCTTTATTGGATGATTTTACAAACTGTTTCTTTAAACAATAAAAAAAATTGAAGCAGAATATGTTTTGTGGTATTTGAGAAAAGTGTTTTCAACAAAGGATTTCCAGAGAGCAAAAGTAGTAAAGAACCCTGCACATTAATGTTAATCATCTTTATTGGATGATTTTACAAACTGTTTCTTTAAACAATAAAAAAAATTGAAGCAGAATATGTATTGTGGTATTTGAGAAAAGTGTTTTCAACAAAGGATTTCCAGAGAATAAAAGTAGTAAAGAACCCTGCACATTATTGTTAATAATCTTTATTGGATGATTTTACAAACTGTTTCTTTAAACAATAAAAAACATTGCAGCAGAATATGTATTGTGGTATTTCAGAAAAGTCTTTTCAACAAAGGGTTTCCAAAGAACAAAAGTAGTAAAGAACCCTGCACATTATTGTTAATAGTCTTTGTTGGATGATTTTACAAACTGTTTCTTTAAACAATAAAAAAAATTGCAGCAGAATATGTTTTGTGGTATTTGAGAAAAGTCTTTTCAACAAAGGGTTTCCAAAGAACAAAAGTAATAAAAAACCCTGCACATTATCGTTAATAATCTTTATTGGATGATTTTACAAACTGTTTCTTTAAACAATAAAAAAAATTGAAGCAGAATATGTATTTTAGTATTTAAATTAAGTCTTTTCAACAAAGGATTTCCAAGGAACAAAAGTAGTAAAGAACCCTGCACATTATTGTTAATAATCTTTATTGGATGATTTTACAAACTGTTTCTTTAAACAATAAAAAAAAATGAAGCAGAATATGTATTGTGGTATTTGAGAAAAGTCTTTCAACAAAGGATTTCCAGAGAACAAAAGTAGTAAAGAACTAGGCACATTATTGTTAATAATCTTTATTGGAGGATTTTACTGTTTCTTTAAACAATAAAAAAAAATTGCAGCACAATATGTATTGTGGTATTTGAGAAGAGCAATAGGTATTCGAGCTGTGTAATGAAGTCTAGAAGGGAGCAGGGAGCGTGTGACAAGCTGCATTACATCAGCAGAAGAAGCAGTGCCGATAGCAGGGTGGCGTGGGAGGAGATGTTTCTCATGCACGAGCATGGAGACTGAGCTTTCAAGACGGGATATTGAAATTTAAGAGATGGGAGGAGAATGGGAGTGGCTGCTGTGGGGGGCGGAGTTCCGATTCTTGCCGAGAAGCCGAAGTCCCTAAATTCTACAGGGGAACCATTTATGATACAACACCGAGAATGTCATTTCCACACTTTCATGAACAAGTGCATAGCTAGCTAATGCTATGTGTTACCCCCTGCTGCCCGTTACTGGTAATACAGCCGCCTGTACGCTCAGCTGTTGTCAAATTTCAATAAAGTTTTGCTTGTTGAAGCGCGTCCCCGTGTCCTTGTCATGGCGGAATATCAAGAAGCTCCCCTCTGCAGCCGTCCTGCAGGCCTGGACCCGGCTAATTACTACGGCCTGAGCGCCGAGAACAAGCGGGCGGCAGAGGAGAGGCTGGCACTACGGGCTCAACTAAAGCGGCAATACCTTCTGCAACTCAATGACCCCAACAGGAAAACTCTGGTGGTGAGTGACAATGACAGAGAATAGAGCAGTGCCCCCCAGCCAGTAATATGTGTAACTCAGTAACTCACTCCCCGGGTAGTAATATGTGTAACTGAGCGGATCCCCCCTTCCCGATGGCAATACCTACTGCAGCTTAGTGACCCCAACAAGAAACCTCTGGTGGTGAGTGACAGGGACTATAGCAGTGCGACCCTAGGCAGTAATATGTGTAACTCAATAACCCCCTCCCCGGTAGTAATATGTGTAACTGAGCGGATCCCCCTTCCCGATGGCAATACCTACTGCAGCTTAGTGACCCCAACAAGAAACCTCTGGTGGTGAGTGACAGGGACTATAGCAGTGCGACCCTAGGCAGTAATATGTGTAACTCAATAACCCCCTCCCCGGTAGTAATATGTGTAACTGAGCGGATCCCCCCTTCCTGATTGTAATACCTACTGCAGCCTAGTGACCCCAACAGAGAAACTCTTGTGGTGAGTGACAGGGACTATAGCAGTACCCCCAGGCAGTAGTATGTGTAACTCAGTAACCCCCAGGTAGTAATATGTGTAACTGAGCGGATCCCCCCTTCCCGATGGCAATACCTACTGCAGCTTAGTGACCCCAACAAGAAACCTCTGGTGGTGAGTGACAGGGACTATAGCAGTGCGACCCTAGGCAGTAATATGTGTAACTCAATAACCCCCTCCCCGGTAGTAATATGTGTAACTGAGCGGATCCCCCCTTCCTGATTGTAATACCTACTGCAGCCTAGTGACCCCAACAGAGAAACTCTTGTGGTGAGTGACAGGGACTATAGCAGTACCCCCAGGCAGTAGTATGTGTAACTCAGTAACCCCCAGGTAGTAATATGTGTAACTGAGCGGATCCCCCCTTCCCGATGGCAATACCTACTGCAGCTTAGTGACCCCAACAAGAAACCTCTGGTGGTGAGTGACAGGGACTATAGCAGTGCGACCCTAGGCAGTAATATGTGTAACTCAGTAACTCACTCCCCCGGGTAGTAATATGTGTAACTGAGCGGATCCCCCCTTCCCGATGGCAATACCTACTGCAGCTTAGTGACCCCAACAAGAAACCTCTGGTGGTGAGTGACAGTAGCAGTGCGACCCTAGGCAGTAATATGTGTAACTCAATAACCCCCTCCCCGGTAGTAATATGTGTAACTGAGCGGATCCCCCCTTCCTGATGGTAATACCTACTGCAGCCTAGTGACCCCAACAGAGAAACTCTTGTGGTGAGTGACAGGGACTATAGCAGTACCCCCAGGCAGTAGTATGTGTAACTCAGTAACCCCCAGGTAGTAATATGTGTAACTGAGCGGATCCCCCCTTCACTATGACAATACCTACTGCAGCTCAAAGACCCCAACAGAGAAATTCTTGTTGTGAGTGACAGCGACTATAGCAGTGCCCCCAGGCAGTAATATGTGTAACTCAATAACCCCCCTCCCCCAGTAGTAATATGTGTAACTGAGCAGATCTCCTCTTTTCGGATGGCAATACCTACTGCAGTTTAGTGACCCCCAACAAGAAAACTCTGGTGTTGAGTGACAATGACAGGGACAATAGCAGTGCGCCCCTAGGCAGTAATATGTGTAACTTAGTAACCCCCTCCCCCAGGTAGTAATATGTGTAACTGAGCGGATCCCCCTTCCCGATGGCAATACCTACTGCAGCTTAGTGACCCTAACAGGAAAACTCTAGTGGTGAGTGACAATGACACGGGCAATAGCAGTGCCCCCAGGCAGTAATATGTGTAACTCAATAACCCCCTCCTCTGGGTAGTAATATGTGTAACTCAGTAACCCCCTCCTCTGGGTAGTAAAATGTGTAACTGAGTGGACCCCCCTTCCCGACGGCAATACCTACTGCAGCTTACTGATCCTCACAGGAAAACTCTGGTGGTGAGTGACAATGACAGGGACAAAAGCAGTGCTCCCCTAGGCAGTAATATGTGTAAGTTTGTAACCCCCTCCCCCGGGTAGTAATATGTGTAACTCTGTAACCTCCTCCTCCCCTGGGTAGTAATATGTGTAACTCTGTAACCTCCTCCTCCTCCGGGTAGTAATATGTGTAACTCTGTAACCTCCTCCTCCGGGTAGTAATATGTGTAACTCTGTAACCTCCTCCTCCCCCGGGTAGTAATATGTGTAACTCTGTAACCTCCTCCTCCCCCGGGTAGTAATATGTGTAACTCTGTAACCTCCTCCTCCCCCGGGTAGTAATATGTGTAACTCTGTAACCTCCTCCTCCGGGTAGTAATATGTGTAACTCTGTAACCTCCTCCTCCGGGTAGTAATATGTTTAACTCTGTAACCTCCTCCTCCGGGTAGTAATATGTGTAACTCTGTAACCTCCTCCTCCCCCGGGTAGTAATATGTGTAACTCTGTAACCTCCTCCTCCCCTGGGTAGTAATATGTGTAACTCTGTAACCTCCTCCTCCCCTGGGTAGTAATATGTGTAACTCTGTAACCTCCTCCTCCCCTGGGTAGTAATATGTGTAACTCTGTAACCTCCCCCGGGTAGTAATATGTGTAACTCTGTAACCTCCTCCTCCCCCGGGTAGTAATATGTGTAACTCTGTAACCTCCTCCTCCTCCCCCGGGTAGTAATATGTGTAACTCTGTAACCTCCTCCTCCCCCGGGTAGTAATATGTGTAACTCTGTAACCTCCTCCTCCCCCGGGTAGTAATATGTGTAACTCTGTAACCTCCTCCTCCTCCCCCGGGTAGTAATATGTGTAACTCTGTAACCTCCTCCTCCTCCGGGTAGTAATATGTGTAACTCTGTAACCTCCTCCTCCGGGTAGTAATATGTGTAACTCTGTAACCTCCTCCTCCGGGTAGTAATATGTGTAACTCTGTAACCTCCTCCTCCGGGTAGTAATATGTGTAACTCTGTAACCTCCTCCTCCGGGTAGTAATATGTGTAACTCTGTAACCTCCTCCTCCGGGTAGTAATATGTGTAACTCTGTAACCTCCTCCTCCGGGTAGTAATATGTGTAACTCTGTAACCTCCTCCTCCCCCGGGTAGTAATATGTGTAACTCTGTAACCTCCTCCTCCCCCGGGTAGTAATATGTGTAACTCTGTAACCTCCTCCTCCCCCGGGTAGTAATATGTGTAACTCTGTAACCTCCTCCTCCCCCGGGTAGTAATATGTGTAACTCTGTAACCTCCTCCTCCGGGTAGTAATATGTGTAACACTGTAACCTCCTCCTCCGGGTAGTAATATGTGTAACTCTGTAACCTCCTCCTCCTCCTCCCCCGGGTAGTAATATGTGTAACTCTGTAACCTCCTCCTCCTCCCCCGGGTAGTAATATGTGTAACTCTGTAACCTCCTCCTCCTCCCCTGGGTAGTAATATGTGTAACGGAATGATTCCCCCCTTCCCGTTGGCAGTACCTACTTCAGCTTAGTGACCCCAACAAGAACACTAGTGGTGACAATGACAGGGGCAATAGCAGTGTCCCCCCTAAGCAGTAATATTTCTAATTCCGTAACCACCCACCGGGTAGTAATATGTGTAACGGAGTGATCCCCTCCCTTCTCGGTGGCAGTACCTACTGCAGCTCAATAAGAAAACAATGGTGGTGATTGACACCAACAGGAACAATAACGGTGACCCCCTCCTGTATCTGGACAATACCTACTGCAGCTCAGTTGCCCAATAGAAAAGCTCTGGGAGTGACACTGACTAACCTTTCCTAACCTCAGTTCCCCTCCTCCTTTATGCCCTTGAGCGTCCTTAGCATGTAAGCTTATGAACCCTGCTGTTTGCAGATCACCTTCATAAGAGCTGACTACAACAATGCAACTCCTGGTATGGCCCCTCTACCCACTTAATCCACATAAATGTTACCTTGCATACCATACCTCTGTTTATAGTGATACAGAATCTGTTGTCACTCTACAAATAACTAATAATAACTTACTTATCTCACCCCCTACCCATTACCAGGACAATACCTTCTTTAGATCAAGGACCCCAACAAGATGACTCTGGTGGTGAGTGACAATGACAAGGGCAGTAACAGTGACACCAGTGGGCAATAACGTGTGTAACTTATTGTTTCCACCCTCCTTTACTGGGACAATACTTGCTACAGCTCAATCACCCCAACATAATTTCTGACAGTGGCAAAGATCTTAGGGTGAAAGACTTTTATACTAGGGAACTGTTAATATTGACCCTGATGGGTAGAGATCAAGAGGTGTGACAGAATTGGTGACGGGGGATATAGATGTGAGAATAAGTGAATTATTATTATTATTATTACTTTACACTTCAGGTTTTGCCTTTTAAGTTTTATTACATTTAAACTTTTCACTTTCTATTTTGTATTTCAATGCATATAGATTCTGTATATAGCAGTGTATTTAGGATTTTGATTTTACAAATTCCGATTATGCTTTGACAGCTTCTGTGTAACTTTAAAGGGACAGTCAAGTCCAAAAAAAACTTTCATGTTTCAAATAAGGCATGCAGTTTTATTCAACTTTCCAATTTACTTTTATCAACAATTTTGCTTTGTTCTTTTGGTATTCTTAGTTGAAAGCTAAACCTAGGAAGGCTCATAGGATAATTTCTAAGCCCTTGAAGACCGCCTCTAATCATATGCTTTTGTATTTGCTGTTCACAACAGGGGAGAGCTAGTTCCTGTAACCCATATAGATAACATTTTGAGCACGCCTGTGAATTGTGGCAGACACTGCACTACAGGGAGTGCAGAATTATTAGGCAAGTTGTATTTTTGAGGATTAATTTTATTATTGAACAACAACCATGTTCTCAATGAACCCAAAAAACTCATTAATATCAAAGCTGAATATTTTTGGAAGTAGTTTTTAGTTTGTTTTTAGTTTTAGCTATTTTAGGGGGGTATCTGTGTGTGCAGGTGACTATTACTGTGCATAATTATTAGGCAACTTAACAAAAAACAAATATATACCCATTTCAAATATTTATTTTTACCAGTGAAACCAATATAACATCTCAACATTCACAAATATACATTTCTGACATTCAAAAACAAATCAGTGACCAATATAGCCACCTTTCTTTGCAAGGACACTCAAAAGCCTGCCATCCATGGATTCTGTCAGTGTTTTGATCTGTTCACCATCAACATTGCGTGCAGCAGCAACCACAGCCTCCCAGACACTGTTCAGAGAGGTGTACTGTTTTCCCTCCTTGTAAATCTCACATTTGATGATGGACCACAGGTTCTCAATGGGGTTCAGATCAGGTGAACAAGGAGGCCATGTCATTAGATTTTCTTCTTTTATACCCTTTCTTGCCAGCCACGCTGTGGAGTACTTGGACGCGTGTGATGGAGCATTGTCCTGCATGAAAATCATGTTTTTCTTGAAGGATGCAGACTTCTTCCTGTACCACTGCTTGAAGAAGGTGTCTTCCAGAAACTGGCAGTAGGACTGGGAGTTGAGCTTGACTCCATCCTCAACCCGAAAAGGCCCCACAAGCTCATCTTTGATGATACCAGCCCAAACCAGTACTCCACCTCCACCTTGCTGGCATCTGAGTCGGACTGGAGCTCTCTGCCCTTTACCAATCCAGCCACGGGCCCATCCATCTGGCCCATCAAGACTCACTCTCATTTCATCAGTCCATAAAACCTTAGAAAAATCAGTCTTGAGATATTTCTTGGCCCAGTCTTGACGTTTCAGCTTGTGTGTCTTGTTCAGTGGTGGTCGTCTTTCAGCCTTTCTTACCTTGGCCATGTCTCTGAGTATTGCACACCTTGTGCTTTTGGGCACTCCAGTGATGTTGCAGCTCTGAAATATGGCCAAACTGGTGGCAAGTGGCATCTTGGCAGCTGCACGCTTGACTTTTCTCAGTTCATGGGCAGTTATTTTGCGCCTTGGTTTTTCCACACGCTTCTTGCGACCCTGTTGACTATTTTGAATGAAACGCTTGATTGTTCGATGATCACGCTTCAGAAGCTTTGCAATTTTAAGAGTGCTGCATCCCTCTGCAAGATATCTCACTATTTTTGACTTTTCTGAGCCTGCCAAGTCCTTCTTTTGACCCATTTTGCCAAAGGAAAGGAAGTTGCCTAATAATTATGCACACCTGATATAGGGTGTTGATGTCATTAGACCACACCCCTTCTCATTACAGAGATGCACATCACCTAATATGCTTAATTGGTAGTAGGCTTTCGAGCCTATACAGCTTGGAGTAAGACAACATGCATAAAGAGGATGATGTGGTCAAAATACTCATTTGCCTAATAATTCTGCACTCCCTGTAATTGGCTAAAATGAAAGTCAATAGATAATAAATAAAATGTCAAGTGATCAGGGGGCTGTCAGAAGATGCTTAGATACAAGGTAATCACAGAGCTAAAAGTATATTAATATAACCGTGGTGGCTGTGCAAAACTGGGGAACGGGTAATAAAAGGATTATCTATCTTTTAAAACAACTGTCCCTTTAATAATAAATTAGGCTCATACTTTTTATATTTATGTGTATATTTTACAAATTACATTTCAGTTTGTATTTGTCTATTTAAAATTAATTAAAATGTCTACGCATTTCAGCCCTGTACAAGGGCCTTTCTCAAGACAATGTCAATGTCTTGAGAAAGGACCTTGCACAGGGCTGAAATGCATAGACTTTTGTCCGTAAGGGATTTGTGAGACTATCTATTCTTCCAGGATCGTCTGTTTGGGTGAGTTATACACTAATAGACCCCCCCGCAGACGTAGTTTGTATAGTTTTTTTCTTTTTTTGTCTTTTATTTAGGTGATCACCTTATCAGGATACTACAAACATAGGATAACCTTGGATCAGGATCCTTTCCGTCTCCGCTTCACATATTGGGACTCCATTTCTTGTCACACACAATAGGACTTATTTTGTTGGCCCATGGATGTTTCTAAACCATTATAAAAGACTTTTTAATCTGCTTATTTTTTCTAAAGGTGTGGTTGTCGAATTCTTGTTGTTGAATTCTTTGTATTTATGTGTTTATTAATCAATTAGCACCCAGTTTATTAACTGTTTATGATTAGCACTTATCAACTGTTATTTTATTATTGTCCACTTCACTGTTGTGCTGTAATTTGCACATTTATTTACACATTTCATATATGGTCCAAACCCCCCTCCACTATTTATACACAGATTCCTAGACCTTAATTTGGGCTAGTTATACCCATGTGTATCCTTCATTGATTCTTTTTATATCATTTTTGCCATTTTATTTGTTATCATTAGTTAAGTCCTTTTTTCTGCTATTTATCAAAGTGGTATTTGATACATCATATTGTGTAATTCCTCTACCCTTTGATGTCATATTTATAGATATTTTATATCTATCTGGTATTTATCTGTCCCCCTGGGTTGATCCCAGTGTGGACCAACGTCCTATTATACATTTTTTAATTATTTTTTTTATATGTGATTTTTCACACTTATATCAGTAGTTTTTTGATCATTTTGTAATTTTATTTCATAATAAATTCCTACGTTTTTATAATCATTTGATTCACCGATCAAGTTCATTTGTTACTTTGTTTTATTGGGTTATATAATTTATTTGGTCATATTTTGCACTGCCATTTTCTTTTTAACCTGTTTAATACTTTAACCTTTGGCGCTCCTATACTTCATCACCGTCATTAACTCAGAATCTGTTAGGGACTCTTTATGTATTCCATCTAGGCGCTAGTTACTATATCTTTTTTGAATGCCTAGCAATGCATGTGCTTGATTTTTCTTTGAAGTTTACATCAGAAATTGGACGGATGGGTCCGTCTTGAAGGAGTTAAACTGAAATGTGTTCACTACAATTTAACGTGCTTTTGCCAGTAGTTTAGTATATATTACTTTCTGTCAGTAAATTAAGTGTATTGTCACGTGAATTCACCTGCATACAGCTGGTGAGATAAATCATTGAGATGAGCTTGTTTAAAATGCTCACAGCATTTCATGACAATTTTGAGAGAGCTTCATACATACCCTGGGAGCTCTCCTGTCCCTCCCACTTCCTGAAGCAGTCAATTATTTTACAATGGAGCAAATACAAAGTGCAATGTAATTTGTAAAATACACAGAAATATGCAAACATAATTTGTTAAAATAACAAAATTTTAAAGCATACTGCTGTATACATAATCTTAATGCATTAAAAAAGAAAGTGCAAAGCTAAAATGTAATAAAACTTAAAGGACCCAATCTGAAGTGTAAAGCAGTGCTTGACAAATATGTTTACAAATTAGGAGCCAGGCATATTTTTAGGAGCCAGATAGTTGGATTTGTATATAGATATATGGAGAAGAACGCAACAAGTTAGGAGCCAGGGGTAAAGTTCTAGGAGCCAGTGGCTCCCAGACTCCTGGGTTTGTCGAGCACTGGTGTAAAGTAATATAAAGCACAAAATGTAAATCTAACAAAACTCTTATGTTAAGTAGTGCTATATTTCACATACAGAAATGCAGGGAATGCCCCTTTAGAGAAGTATAGCAAAAATCTGCTGAGATCAGTGCTGGAGAATTAGTTCAGATCATCTCATCTGAGAGGACAGCTGTATGGAAGGCATCTCTCTGGGATTTCCAGGTTCTACCCTTTTTCTTATAGCATTCAGTGAGTTCAGCCCCTGTGAAGTCTGCACTATAGTTTCCAAGCAGAAAAATCATTTATCATCAGGCCCATAGAGGTGAGAGAGATGACACAGGAGTCTACAGATCTAGTGGTGAAAGAGACAGTGACTTTGGGGGAGGGAGAGATCTAGAGGCGAGAGAGACAGTGACTTTGGGGGAGATCTAAAGGCGCGAAAGGAAGTGAAACTTTGTTATAATATTGTTTAAAGACAACGCAGTGTAGAAGTCTGAAATCTTGTAGCAATATTGTATGGACAAGGCAGTCACAAACCTTCATGATTCAGATAGAGCGTGCCAATTTAATTCAGTTATCAAATTGTGCACACTTTGAGGCACCAGCTCCTACTGTATCACTCACAGTATATTTTATGTTCAAAAGTATGATGACACCTCTAATTATTACGTTCATGTGTTTCAGCCACACCCATTGCTAACAGTGGCATAAAACCAGTACATGGCCATGAAATCTCCATAGACAAACTTAGTCAGTACAATTTGTCTTAGTGAAGCAGCTCAGTGACTTTAAATGTGGATGTCACCTTTACCACGAGTCAAGTTTGTGAATTTTTTTTTTTAATACCGACTTTATTTGAAAAAGCAAAGAATGATTTACAATATAGTTGGGAGACGCAGCTCCTTTATGAAACAACAAAGTCAGTACAATTTTTCCAAAAACATAGAATATATAAAAATCCCCTTTTATGTTTATTTACATATAATATGAAGAATATATGAGGGTAAGAAGGAAAAAGAGAAGGAAAAGAGTTTGAGAGTAGAGGAGGAAAGAAAGTATAGGGGTTTGCTCCAATGCCTAATTCAGTTCATGACGCATCCAGCCGTCGGGATCAAAGCTATATCTAAATACTATAGTGATGGATTAGCTAGCTTATGGGTTGTCTCGCTTAATATAAGATTCCCAAGTGGCCATCATTTCCCCATACACATCCATCTTATTATTTTTAATATAACGATATTCTTCCAGTTCCAGAAATTCTGAAACTTTGAGTGACCACATGTCGAGAGTTGGGGCCATTTTACTTTTCCAGTTCTTTACTATTAAGAACTTAACACTATTTGACAGTATATTGAATAAATGTTTGTGAGGTTTATGTCTTATTTTGGGGGGTTTACACAACAGCCAAATCAAGGGGTCTAAAGGAAATTGAATTTCTAGGATTGATTCTATTTCTGCTATGATTTCTCTCCAGAGAGTTTGGATAGAATTACACCACCATAACATGTGAGCTAGACCACTACCCCTATGTCCACATCTCCAACAATGTTCAGATCGATGCTGAAATAACCTATGTATTTTCTTAGATGTTAGATACCATCTGTTTAGAATTTTTAAATTAATTTCGACCATTGATAATGAGATTGATGTTCTAAGAATGTTCTGGCAAATATCTATGCATGTTTGGGGGAGAATAATAACTCCCAAGTCATTTTCCCATCTTTCAAAGTATTCTGGAACATATCCAGGCGGTTTTGTAGTTAAGATTTTATAAATCATTGATAGAGTATGTGTGATTGGCGGGGTGCGTGTGCATAGAGACTCAAAGTTTGTTAGGGGTCTGATCATGTTTCTACGTTTGTGGATGTTGTGAGATAAATCTATAGACTCTGTGGTAATTGAACCAGTTGTGAAAGTGAGAATATCCTCTGTCCAAAAGATCTGCTTGAGATAAGAGTTGCTCCCCAGAAGTCGGCATATGAATTGTTAGGTCTCAAATATTTGTGTCTATTGTGTTTATTAAGGGAATGTCTCTGATTGTAAATTGAACATTCTCTATAAGGGACATAAGGGGGGATGGTTTCGATGAGACCATCATGATTTTAGAGAGTATATGATCCCATACAGCAAACGTCTCAGTTGTCAGTGGAGAACTATTTGTTAATCTATTCGTTAGTCTTTCTGAGCTCCAACACAGTCTGCCTAAGTGTGTGATATTTGCAATTGCATGTTCCAATTGCACCCATCTTCAAGTTTGTGAAATTTTTGCCCTACTATATCTGTCCCGATCAACTGTAAATGCTGTTATTATAAAGCAGAAGTGTCTAGGAGCAACAACAGCCCAGCCACGAAGTGGTAAACCGTAGGCTGCCGAATGCTGAAGCAAGTACCATGTATAAAATGCTTACAGTCTGTTGCATCACTCACTACAGAGTTTCAAACTGCTTCTGGAAGCAACATTGGCACCAAAACTGTGTCGGGAGCATCATGAAATGGGTTTTCATGGCCGAGCAGCTGTACAAAAGCCTCACATGCACAATGCTAAGTGTCACCTGAAGTGGTGTAAAGCAGGCGCTATTGGACTCTGGAGCATTGGAAATGTGTTCTCTGGAGTGATGAATCACGCTGTGTTAGGTACCAGGAGGACCCTACCTACTGTAAAGTTTGGTGGTGGTTGAGGGATAATATCTGCAGCCGTTTGTCAGGGTTTGTGCTAGGCCCCTTCCATTGAAGAGTCATTTTAATGCTACAGGATATAAAGACATTTTAGACAAGTGGGTATTTCCAATTTTGTTGCCACAAGTTGGGGAAGGCCCTTTCTTGTTCCGGCATGACTGTGCCCCAGTACACAAAGCAAGGCTTATGAAGACATGTTTTGATGAGTATGGTGTGGAAGAACATGACCTCAACCCCATTGAACACCTTTAGGATTTTTAGCCAGACCTTCTGGTCCAGCGTCGGTGCCTGAACCCACAAATGCTCTTTTGGCACAAAATCCCACACTACAAATTATGTGGAAAGCCCTTCCTAAAGAATGGTGGCTGCAAAGGAGGGGCCATATCCATATTATTGCCCATGATTTTGGAAGATTATTTCCAACAAGTTCATATACATTTGATTGTCAGATGGCCATATAGTTTACATATGAGTCTGTGATTGGCTTATGGTTGTCATGTGTTGGCAGGGAAATAAAGAGACTTTCAAATTTTTCAAAAAAGTCTGCTAATTTGAAATTCAAAGTAACAGAGATTAGTAGCTAATGCCAGTAATAAAAAAAAATATATATATATATATATATACACACACACCACCACACACACACACACGGCCCTCGGTGTGCGCTGTTTCAGTATAACAACCTTTTTTTTCTTCCAGTCATGTGACTGCTATTGAAAAGCTTTTGGAAAGGAATGCACTAATTAAAATAGCCAGTAGGTGGAGCTGTTGGCTTGTTTTGCAGCAAAGTTATGCAACTTTACAGCCTTAAATTGATCTTTGTACACAGATCAGACCCGATCTATCGACCAAAATTTATCAGGCACTTCCCTATTATCTTCCTGTCCAGCTGCTTGAGGTGAGGGTGCCTAACTGATTATTAATCACTGCAGATTGAAATGCATAGAATAGGTGCAGACCCAATATTATCTAACATGCTAACAATGCAGAGAACTGTTTGCAGAAAAACGTTTTTGTTCATTAAACTTAGTATGATGATGCAATCTGTTGTGTAATTTTAATAGGTGATGTTTAGCAAATGTTTTTGTTCATTAAACTTAGTTTGATGATACAATCTATATTATTAGGTTTATAATGCTGTTTAGCATTTAAAGTCTTCATTTCAAAGCTTTACAAATAATGTATTAAGTGTTACTTATGACAATTTTGAGAGGGGCCTGGAACCTAACTCCCTCACTTCCCATTGACTTGCATTATAAACTGGGTTTCAATTTGCAACGGTTTCGATTTACAACCATTCCTCCCGGAACCTAACCCTGGCGTAAACTGAGGGCTACCTGTGTGTGTGTGTGTGGATATATATATGTGTCAGTTTTTTGTTTAATATCACTTTTAAAGTCATTACAAAGGACATCAAAACTCGTTTGCTTTTGTATAAACTTTGTGTTTGCTCCATACTCCTTAGGCCAAAAAGCAGAATCTGTAACCTGCAAAGCAAATAGTTGATTTAGGCAATTTGCAGCATTGTGACAACCCAGGTTACAGATTTTTCTTTGTGGCAAGGCAAGAGGTGTATAATGTTCTTTAAAATTAAACTTACAGGGAAAGTCTAGTCAAATCAAATTTGCTTTGTTCTTTTAGTATTCTTTGTTGAAAGTTAAACCTAGGTAGGCTCATATGCTAATTTTTAAGACCTTGAAGGCCACCCCTTATTTCAATTATTATTTCACTGCTGGAGGGCGTTAGTTTATGTGTGCCATACAGATAACACTGACAACGCCCTTGGAGTTGCAAATAAGAGGTCACTGATTGGTTAAATTCAAGTCTGTCAAAAGAACTGAGATAAGGGGGCAGTCTGCAAAGGCTTAGATACAAGGTAATCAGAGATAAAAGGTATATTTCTATAACCGTGTTGGTTCTGCAAAACTGGGCAATGGGTAATAAAGAGATTATCTATCTTTTTAAACAATAACAATTCTGGAGTAGACTGTCCCTTTAAGCTGATTGGATAGAGCATGTCATTTTAAACAAATTTCCAATGTACTTCTATTATCAATTTTGCTTTGTTCTCTTGGTATTCTTTGTTAAAGAGTGATACTAAGTGAGCGCAGAAGTGTGCACGTGCCTTAGCCATCTGGCAGCTGTTTGCAGCATTGGTTATAGCAATGTTATACATAGTTACAAACACTACTGCTATAGACACATGCACACTCCTAAGCTCCTATCAGCCTGCCTAGATTTAGCCTTCAACAAAGGATACTAATTGAACAAAGCAAATTTGATAATAGAAGTAAATTGGAAAGTTGTTTAAAATGGTATGACCACATTTCAGAAAGTGGCAATAATTGCACGTGAAGATCAAAGGATTATCCACTTGAACAAGAAGCATTTAAATACTGATATATATATATATATATATATATATATATATATATATATATATATATATATATATATATATATATATATATATATATATATATATATTTTAGCCTTAAATATCCAGTAAATATTAAATTTAAACTAATACAGAAGTATCTGTTCTTATTACTGAGCATTTGTACATTTTAGCCAATGAGTGTTAGTAGGAGGAAGTACCCATGAGCCGGTTAGTATTAACAGGAAGTGTTTCAGCCAATGAGTGTTAGTAGGAGGAAGTACCCATCAGCCGGTTAGTATTAACAGAAAGTATTTCAGCCAAGGAATTTTAGTAGGAGGAAATACCCATTAGCTGGTCAGTATTAACAGGAAGTATTTCAGCCAGTGAGTGTTAGTAGGAGGAAGTACCCATCAGCCGGTTAGTATTAACAGGAAGTATTTCAGCCAAGGGGTGTTAGTAGGAGGAAGTACCCATTAGCCGGTCAGTATTAACAGGAAGTATTTCAGCCAATGAATTTTAGTAGGAGGAAATACCCATTAGCTGGTCAGTATTAACAGGAAGTATTTCAGCCAGTGAGTGTTAGTAGGAGGAAGTACCCATCAGCCGGTTAGTATTAACAGGAAGTATTTCAGCCAAGGGGTGTTAGTAGGAGGAAGTACCCATTAGCCGGTCAGTATTAACAGGAAGTGTTTCAGCCAATGAGTGTTAGTAGGAGGAAGTACCCATCAGCCGGTTAGTATTAACAGGAAGTATTTCAGCCAAGGGGTGTTAGTAGGAGGAAGTACCCATTAGCCGGTCAGTATTAACAGGAAGTGTTTCAGCCAATGAGTGTTAGTAGGAGGAAGTACCCATGAGCCGGTTAGTATTAACAGGAAGTATTTCAGCCAAGGGGTGTTAGTAGGAGGAAGTACCCATGAGCCGGTTAGTATTAACAGGAAGCATTTCAGCCAAGGGGTGTTATTAGGAGGAAGTGCCCATCAGCCAGTTAGTATTAACAGGAAGTATTTCAGCCAATGAGTGTTAGTAGGAGGAAGTGCCCATCAGCCGGTTAGTATTAACAGGAAGTGTTTCAGCCAAGGGGTGTTAGTAGGAGGAAGTGCCCATCAGCCGGTTAGTATTAACAGGAAGCATTTCAGCCAAGGGGTGTTAGTAGGAGGAAGTGCCCATCAGCCGGTTAGTATTAACAGGAAGTGTTTCAGCCAAGGGGTGTTAGTAGGAGGAAGTGCCCATCAGCCGGTTAGTATTAACAGGAAGTGTTTCAGCCAAGGGGTGTTAGTAGGAGGAAGTGCCCATCAGCCGGTTAGTATTAACAGGAAGTGTTTCAGCCAAGGGGTGTTAGTAGGAGGAAGTGCCCATCAGCCGGTTAGTATTAACAGGAAGTGTTTCAGCCAAGGAGTGTTAGTAGGAGGAAGTGCCCATCAGCCGGTTAGTATTAACAGGAAGTGTTTCAGCCAAGGGGTGTTAGTAGGAGGAAGTGCCCATCAGCCGGTTAGTATTAACAGGAAGTGTTTCAGCCAAGGAGTGTTAGTAGGAGGAAGTGCCCATCAGCCGGTTAGTATTAACAGGAAGTGTTTCAGCCAAGGGGTGTTAGTAGGAGGAAGTGCCCATCAGCCGGTTAGTATTAACAGGAAGTGTTTCAGCCAAGGAGTGTTAGTAGGAGGAAGTGCCCATCAGCCGGTTAGTATTAACAGGAAGTATTTCAGCCAATGAGTGTTAGTAGGAGGAAGTGCCCATCAGCCGGTTAGTATTAACAGGAAGTATTTCAACCAATGAGTGTTAGTAGGAGGAAGTGCCCATCAGCCGGTTAGTATTAACAGGAAGTGTTTCAGCCAATGAGTGTTAGTAGGAGGAAGTGCCCATCAGCCGGTTAGTATTAACAGGAAGTATTTCAACCAATGAGTGTTAGTAGGAAGTGCACAGTTTTTTGCTGCTATGTTTAGGTTCATTTTAAATTTAAGCAACTTAAACTTTACCTTTTCAACCTCGAAAAAAGCAACATGTTTAAATGCTGCTCTTTCACACAGATAGTAGAATGCTCTTGAGTCCTGATTTTTATTGAGTAAACCTGTACGGTTATTCAATGACACAGCAGGGGCGGCTTTTGTGTTTGGTGGAGACTTGGCAGGTTTAGGAAAACTTAAAGGGAGAGTCCGTTTCAAAATTGTTATAGTTTAAAAAGATAGAGAACGCCTTTACTACCTATTACCCAGATTTGCACAACCAACATTGTTATATTAATATATTTTATAACATTTAATTCTCTAAATTCCTGCCTGTTTCTAAGCCACTACAGAGAACAGTCAGGAAGGTGACAGCATAAATCTAATATTTATTAGATAAGACAAATAACGGGCAACGTTTCGGGATGTTATCCCTTATTCATGCCTGGCATGAATAAGGGATATCCCGTTATTTGTCTTATCTAATAAATATTAGATTTATGCTGTCACCTTCCTGACTGTTCTCTGTTATTGTGCTGGACCTGTGAGCAGAGGTCCTGTTGGTGACGTGCATCTATCCCGGAGTGCTGACATTCTTATGTGTTGGAATCTAAGCCACTACAGGCAGCCTCTTATCACATGCTTTTTTTATTAGCTTTTCACAACAAGGCTGCAATTTAATGTGGGCTATATAGATAACATTGTGCTCTCTCCCGTGGAGTTGTGGCTGACACTGTATGTATTGGCTAAAATGTAAGTCAATATATAATAAATAAATGGTTGTGTGATCAGGGATGTGTCAAAATAGTCTTAGATACAAGGTAATCAGAGGAAAAAAGTATATTAATATAACTGTTGGCTGTGGAAAACTTGGGAATGGGTAATAAAGGGATTATCTACCTTTTACACAAACATTTTTGAGTTGGCTGTCCCTTTAAACAGAGAGGCATTTACAGGTGATTTGGTGTAAGGGGGGAGGGCCTTGGTGGCTAAAGATTTTTAGGGAATTACTGAGATGAGGAAAACATGAATGCGGAGAAAGAACTGCTGGTGAATTATGAAGGGCATAGAATACTGCTAGTGACACTCAGGAGAGAGACTACAGGATTTGTGAGAGTGCAGAGGTAGAGTATCATCAGCTTTGTGACATTAAAGGGACGTTAAACACCGCTTTCTTTGGTATAAAAAGTGCTTGCACCATGATCCATAGAGAGGTAAAAAAGCAGGTTCTGTAACCAGGTGTTCAGAATTTTTCAAATCCAATATGTGGTTCAGGCAAGTGATTTGAAGAAAGCCTGGGTTACAGAATTAGCCTTTTGGCCTCTTTAGGGAAAATGGGACTAGCACAGTTTTTACACAAATGCTGTTTATAGTCTGGTACCTAGAGAAGCAGGGTTAGTATACAGTAAGGAGGGAAGACAGAATGGTGATAAAACCTAAGAAGAAGGGAATATATTTAATACATTCTTTCTACTCTACAGATTCCAATTTGAGTGTATAACAGGAGGATTATTACTATAAGTGAAATTCTTTATTAGAAATATTTGCTTATTGTAATAAAGAGATTTTGAATGATCTTTGTTGTCCTTGTCTGATTTAGGAAGACCCAGCTTTAACCCGTTGGATGTACGCGCGGAATCGTAACATCTATCCCAACTTTAGACCCACCCCTAAAACATCTCTGCTTGGCCTTATATGGGGAGTGGGACCACTGTTCTTCTGGTACTACGTGTTCAAAACAGATCGGGTAAGTGGTGCTGTGTGAGACATGGGTTTAAAAACCGTACTGATGACTGTGTGCCGCTACTGATGTATGTGATGTGTTATATAAACTGTACTGATGGCTGTGTGCCGCTACTGATGTATGTGTTATATAAACTGTACTGATGACTGTGTGCCGCTACTGATGTATGTGACGTGTTATATAAACTGTACTGATGGCTGTGTGCCGCTACTGATGTATGTGTTATATAAACTGTACTGATGACTGTGTGCCGCTACTGATGTATGTGACGTGTTATATAAACTGTACTGATGGCTGTGTGCCGCTACTGATGTATGTGTTATATAAACTGTACTGATGACTGTGTGCCGCTACTGATGTATGTGACGTGTTATATAAACTGTACTGATGACTGTGTGCCGCTACTGATGTATGTGACGTGTTATATAAACTGTACTGATGACTGTGTGCCGCTACTGATGTATGTGACGTGTTATATAAACTGTACTGATGGCTGTGTGCCGCTACTGATGTATGTGATGCGTTATATAAACTGTACTGATGGCTGTGTGCCGCTACTGATGTATGTGATGTGTTATATAAACTGTACTGATGGCTGTGTGCCGCTACTGATGTATGTGATGTGTTCTATAAACTGTACTGATGGCTGTGTGCCGCTACTGATGTATGTGATGTGTTATATAAACTGTACTGATGGCTGTGTGCCGCTACTGATGTATGTGATGTGTTATATAAACTGTACTGATGGCTGTGTGCCGCTACTGATGTATGTGATGTGCTATATAAACTGTACTGATGGCTGTGTGCCGCTACTGATGTATGTGATGTGTTATAAAAACTGTACTGATGGCTGTGTGCCGCTACTGATGTATGTGATGTGCTATATAAACTGTACTGATGGCTGTGTGCCGCTACTGATGTATGTGATGTGTTATATAAACTGTACTGATGGCTGTGTGCCGCTACTGATGTATGTGATGTGTTATTTAAACTGTACTGATGGCTGTGTGCCGCTGCTGATGTATGTGATGTGTTATATAAACTGTACTGATGGCTGTGTGCCGCTGCTGATGTATGTGATGTGTTATTTAAACTGTACTGATGGCTGTGTGCCGCTGCTGATGTATGTGATGTGTTATATAAACTGTACTGATGGCTGTGTGCCGCTACTGATGTATGTGATGTGTTATATAAACTGTACTGATGGCTGTGTGCCGCTGCTGATGTATGTGATGTGTTCTATAAACTGTACTGATGGCTGTGTGCCGCTACTGATGTATGTGACGCGTTATATAAACTGTACTGATGGCTGTGTGCCGCTACTGATGTATGTGATGTGTTATATAAACTGTACTGATGACTGTGTGCCGCTACTGATGTATGTGATGTGTTATATAAACTGTACTGATGGCTGTGTGCCGCTACTGATGTATGTGATGTGTTATATAAACTGTACTGATGGCTGTGTGCCGCTACTGATGTATGTGATGTGTTATATAAACTGTACTGATGGCTGTGTGCCGCTACTGATGTATGTGATGTGTTATATAAACTGTACTGATGGCTGTGTGCCGCTACTGATGTATGTGTTATATAAACTGTACTGATGACTGTGTGCCGCTACTGATGTATGTGATGTGTTATATAAACTGTACTGATGGCTGTGTGCCGCTACTGATGTATGTGTTATATAAACTGTACTGATGGCTGTGTGCCGCTGCTGATGTATGTGACGTGTTATATAAACTGTACTGATGGCTGTGTGCCGCTACTGATGTATGTGTTATATAAACTGTACTGATGACTGTGTGCCGCTACTGATGTATGTGATGTGTTATATAAACTGTACTGATGGCTGTGTGCCGCTACTGATGTATGTGATGTGTTATATAAACTGTACTGATGACTGTGTGCCGCTACTGATGTATGTGACGCGTTATATAAACTGTACTGATGGCTGTGTGCCGCTACTGATGTATGTGACGCGTTATATAAACTGTACTGATGGCTGTGTGCCGCTACTGATGTATGTGATGTGTTATATAAACTGTACTGATGGCTGTGTGCCGCTACTGATGTATGTGATGTGTTATATAAACTGTACTGATGGCTGTGTGCCGCTACTGATGTATGTGTTATATAAACTGTACTGATGACTGTGTGCCGCTACTGATGTATGTGATGTGCTATATAAACTGTACTGATGACTGTGTGCCGCTACTGATGTATGTGACGTGTTATATAAACTGTACTGATGGCTGTGTGCCGCTACTGATGTATGTGTTATATAAACTGTACTGATGGCTGTGTGCCGCTACTGATGTATGTGATGTGTTATATAAACTGTACTGATGACTGTGTGCCGCTACTGATGTATGTGACGCGTTATATAAACTGTACTGATGGCTGTGTGCCGCTACTGATGTATGTGACGTGTTATATAAACTGTACTGATGACTGTGTGCCGCTACTGATGTATGTGATGTGTTATATAAACTGTACTGATGGCTGTGTGCCGCTACTGATGTATGTGATGTGTTATATAAACTGTACTGATGGCTGTGTGCCGCTACTGATGTATGTGTTATATAAACTGTACTGATGACTGTGTGCCGCTACTGATGTATGTGATGTGCTATATAAACTGTACTGATGACTGTGTGCCGCTACTGATGTATGTGACGTGTTATATAAACTGTACTGATGGCTGTGTGCCGCTACTGATGTATGTGTTATATAAACTGTACTGATGGCTGTGTGCCGCTACTGATGTATGTGATGTGCTATATAAACTGTACTGATGACTGTGTGCCGCTGCTGATGTATGTGATGTGTTATATAAACTGTACTGATGACTGTGTGCCGCTACTGATGTATGTGATGTGTTATATAAACTGTACTGATGGCTGTGTGCCGCTACTGATGTATGTGATGTGTTATATAAACTGTACTGATGGCTGTGTGCCGCTACTGATGTATGTGACGCGTTATATAAACTGTACTGATGGCTGTGTGCCGCTACTGATGTATGTGATGTGTTATATAAACTGTACTGATGGCTGTGTGCCGCTACTGATGTATAATGTGTTCTATGCGACACATTTACTAGGGATGTGCATTTGGATCCTTTGTGAATTTCCGAATGCGGGAAGTAGGTGGCTACTCTTGCCGTTCGGATATTTTTGTAGCCGGATTTATTCTTGTGAAATATCCCCACACACATTCTTGTATTAAAGAAAAGGTTACTCCAGCCTAGGGCTGGGCGAAATTGGGGGGGGGGGGGGGGGGATCGCTATAACACCTTAATTTTTTTAATAAAAAAAATGTATTTAAGACTACAGAATCTTAATGTACATGTTTCTTAATGTCCAATACACATACACAATATATATATATATATATATATATATATATATATATATATATATATATATATATATATATATATATTAGATAAGAGGCGGCACTCACTGGTCTTTCCAAAGTGTACTTTAATATAACAAAGTGACGTTTCAGGGACACACTCCCCTTCCTCAGAGTGTGTCCCCGAAACGTCACTTTGTTTTATTAAAGTACACTTTGGAAAGACCAGTGAGTGCCGCCTCTTATCTATTATATTTAACCGTTGGCACCCTGGCGTTTGCTGTTGTGGTGAGAGTGCTCTTTTTTTAGATAGATATATCTATCTCAAGTACAGCACTTTTCTCTTGAACCTCTCAATGGGTATACATTTTCACAGATTTACCATTCAAGTGCACGTTCACCATGGAGGCCTTGCCATCCTCCCATACATAATTCAAAGAATAAGCAATGGCGACAGCACGGTATTTTAAAAGAATTCCTCTTCTTTATTGAAACAACATTAGGATATACATTAAGAAAAAACACCTCCCTAATATACCACCTGTGTGTGTAAGGAGTGGCTTAATTGATTTCACAAATTTACCTGAGCACTATTAATGTTGGTACCCCCAGCCGGTCAGGTTCCAAACAAACATTTTTTTCCCTTTAAACATTTTTCTTACACATTTTTCTCAAAACACTTATATGTCTACTGCTTAATTCTAGCATTTTGTACTCATTCTTTATATTTACAATAAATATAGCTCAAAAGTTACAGCTCAAAAATTACAGCACACAGGAACTTAAAAACAATTATAAAAACAAGTGCAGATCATAATCCTTATTTAAAGGGACACTGAACCCACATTTTTTCTTTTGTGATTCAGATAGAGCATGAAATTTTAAGCAACTTTCTAATTTACTCCTATTATCAAATTTTCTTCATTCTCTTGGTATCTTTATTTGAAATGCAAGAATGTAAGTTTAGATGCCGGCCCATTTTTGGTGAATAACCTGGGTTGTTCTTATTGATTGGTGGATAAATTCATCCACCAATAAAAAAAGTGCTGTCCAGAGTCCTGAACAAAAAAGCCTAGATGCCTTCTTTTTCAAATAAAGATAGCAAGAGAACGAAGAAAATTTGATAATAGAAGTAAATTAGAAAGTTGCTTAAAATTTCATGCTCTATCTGTATCACGAAAGAAAAAAATTGGGGTCAGTGTCCCTTTAACCCATTCGGATATAAGGTTTTCAGGTTTTGTATCCACCATACTTCTTTCTTTTTAAGCAACAGCTCTCTGTTGCCTCCTCTCTTCTGTTTAGGGATGTGGGCTATTACCTGAAACCTTAACTGGCTCACAGTATGCCCAGCTGTTACAAAATGTGATGAGACTGGTAATGACATATCCTTACACCTTATGGAAGATTTGTGTGCACTTATTCTGTCTTTGATGGGGTTAATAGTCTCACACACATGGGCATTTCAAGATATAAACAACATAACTAGTGTCACAGGTAAATGGGCCATTAATTTCCCTCTTTTTTTTGTCATTGATTATGCAATATTTTTGCCCTTTATCATTGAGTTGCACTGAGCACAATGTAAACAGGGGTATGATCCCTTGTTTGCAGTTGTTAAATAGTTAACTGGATCTTTTCTATCACTACCAACGTCAGCAACTCAGAGTTGTAGGAGAAGAGAATGAAACAAATGGCCAAAAGATTCTCTGATAAAGGTTATCCCCTATCTGTCAATGAGAAATGTGAACAGACAGTAAAAGAGGAAAGAATAGGGACTAAAAAACCTAAATATCAGAAAGAAAAAACAAAAAAACAACTTATCTTTTCTTCAGAATATAATCAATACAGTGAAAATGTCTCTAAGATAATAAGAAAACACTGGTATTTGTTAGAACGAATCCTAACATTAGGGAATTTTACCAACCTCCCATTAACTCATACAAGAGGGTTAAACATATTAGAGATTTTGTAGTGAAAGCTGACGTTGGTAGTGATAGAAAAGATCCAGCCCGGCTGTACTGCATTGATTTGTGTGTGATTTCTTGCAAACCAGCTCCATCTAGTGGTTGCTTTTAGCACACATTTGTAAAATGGCTCTTTTACTTTCACTTTCTGAACTCAGTAGCAGCCGATCAATCTAGAAGTCTTAAAGCAAATGAAGAGGAGGGAAAGCCACTTACTTATATTTCCCCCTAGGGACGTCTGCAGTCTGAAACTTAGGGTATATAATCATTATGGAACCCCCACACAATCTCCTGTTCTCTGAGAAACGGCTCAAATACATAGCAGGTGCAGTTAACCCCACTGCTGCCAAAAAGGCTAAAACTGCAGTCCCCTCTGCTAGCAAGCTGCTGGGAAAGAGATAGATATCTCTGTCTCATATATAAATAAATATATATATGTGTATGTGTATATATTACCATACAGAATGTGGGTGTGTCTTGATACCTAGATTCAGGTATAAAGGTAGCCATTATGTGTATACCTGTGAGAGGTCTGAAACGTTATTGTTTGTTTTCTTCAGACCATGAAGCAATAAAGGTCTGATTTATCCATTGGGCTGGAGTAAACTTTTTTTTTTTTTCATATTTCACATCAAGGAGTTGGCTGACCCTTTGCTCCGTGCCCGGTGTTTGTTGCTGTTCCCTACCTTGCATTGTTTCTACTCCTCACATTTTTGTGAATATTTTATTATATATTTTATTATATCTTTTCATGCGACAACACTGAAGAAATGACCCTTTGCTACAATGTAAAGTAGTGAGTGTACAGCCGGTATAACAGTGTAAATTTGCTGTCCCCTCAAAATAACTCATCACACAGCCATTAAGGTCTAAACCGTTGGCAACAAAAGTGAGTACACCCCTAAGTAGAAATGTCCAAATTGGGCCCAATTAGCCATTTTCCCTCCCTGGTGTCATGTGACTCGTTAGTGTTACAAGGTCTCAGGTGTGAATGGGGAGCAGGTGTGTTAAATTTGGTGTTATCGCTCTCACTCTCTCTCATACTAGTTGCTGGAATTTCAACATAGCACCTCATGGCAAAGAACTCTCTGAGGATCTGAAAAAAAAGAATTTTTGCTCTACATAAAGATGGCCTAGGCTATAAGAAGATTGCCAAGTCCCTGAAACTGAGCTGCAGCACGGTGGTCAAGACCATACAGCGGTTTGACAGGACAGGTTCCACTCAGAACTCACCTAGCCATGGTCAACCAAAGAAGTTGAGTGCACATGCTCAGCGTGATATCCAGAGGTTGTCTTTGGGAAATAGATGTATGAGTGCTGCCAGCATTGCTGCAGAGGTTGAAGGGGTGGGGGATCAGCCTGTCAGTGCTCAGATCATACACCGCACACTGCATCAAATTGGTCTGCATGGATGTCGTCCCAGAAGAAAGCCTCTTCTAAAGATGATGCACAAGCAAGCCCGCAAACAGTTTGCTGAAGACAAGCAGACTAAGGACATGGATTACTGGAACCATGTCCTGTGGTCCGATGAGACCAACATAAACTTATTTGGTTCAGATGGTGTCAAGCGTGTATGGCGGCAACCAGGTGAGGAGTACAAAGACAAGTGTGTCTTGCCTACAGTCAAGCATGGTGGTGGGCGTGTCATGGTCTGGGCCTGTATGATTGCTGCCGGCACTGGGGAACTACAGTTAATTGAGGGAACCATTAATGCCAACATGTACTGTGACATCCTGAAGCAGAGCATGATCCCCCCCCATACTGAAGCAGAGCATGATCCCCCCCCCCATACTGAAGCAGAGCATGATCCCCCCCCCATACTGAAGCAGAGCATGATCCCCCCCCCATACTGAAGCAGAGCATGATCCCCCCCCCATACTGAAGCAGAGCATGATCCCCCCCCATACTGAAGCAGAGCATGATCCCCCCCCCATACTGAAGCAGAGCATGATCCCCCCCCCCATACTGAAGCAGAGCATGATCCCCCCCCCATACTGAAGCAGAGCATGATCCCCCCCCCCCCATACTGAAGCAGAGCATGATCCCCCGTACTGAAGCAGAGCATGATCCCCTCCCTTTGGAGACGGGGTCGCAGGGCAGTATTCCAACATAACGACCCCAAACACCCCCCCAAGACGACCACTGCCTTGCAAAAGAAGCTGAGGGTAAAGGTGATGGATTGGCCAAGCCTGTCTCCAGACCTAAACCCTATTGAGCATCTGTGGGGCATCCTCAACCGGAAGGTGGGGGAGCACAAGGTCTCTAACATCCACCAGCTCCGTGATGTTGACATGGAGGAGTGGAAGAGGACTCCAGTGGCAACCTGTGAAGCTCTGGTAAACTAATGGTGGCCACACAAAATATTGACACTTTGGGCCCAATTTGGCCATTTCCACTTAGGGGTGTGCACACTTTTGTTGGCAACGGTTTAGACATTAACCCCTTAATGACCACAGCACTTTTCCATTTTCTGTCTGTTTGGGACCAAGGCTATTTTTACATTTTTGCGGTGTTTGTGTTTAGCTGTAATTCTCCTCTTACTCATTTACTGTACCCACACATATTATATACCATTTTTCTCGCCATTAAATGGACTTTCAAAATCTACCATTGTTTTCATCATATCTTATAATTTGCTATAAAAAAAATACAAAATATGATGAAAAAATGGAAAAAAACACACTTTTTCTAACTTTAACCCCCAAAATATGTTACTCATCTACAACCACCAAAAAACACCCACGCTAAATAGTTTATAAATTTTGTCCTGAGTTTAGAAATACCCAATGTTTACATGTTCTTTGCTTTTTTTGCAAGTTATAAGGCAATAAATACAAGTAGCACTTTGCTATTTCCAAACCACTTTTTTTCAAAATTAGCGTTGGTTACATTGGGACACTGATATCTTTCAGGAATCCCTGAATATCCATTGACATGTATATATATTTATTTAGAAGACATCCCAAAGTATTGATCTAGACCCATTTTGGCATATTTTATGCCACCATTTCACCGCCAAATGCGATCAAATAAAAAAAATTGTTCACTTTTTCACAAATTTTTTCACAAACTTTAGGTTTCTCACTGAAATTATTTACAAACAACTTGTGCAATTATGGCATAAATGGTTGTAAATGCTTCTCTGGGATCCCCTTTCTTTAGAAATAGCAGACATGTATGGCTTTGGCGTTGCTTTTTGGTAATTAGAAGGCTGCTAAATGCCACTGCGCACCACATGTGTATTATGCCCAGCAGAGAATGGGTTAATTAGGGCGTATGTAGGGAGCTTCTAGGGTTAATTTTAGCTGTTGTATATTGTAGTAGACAACCCCAAGTATTGATCTAGGCCCATTTTGGTATATTTCATGCCACCATTTCACCGCCAAAGGCGATCAAATTAAAAAAAACGTTAAAATTAAAATTATTTACAAACAGCTTGTGCAATTATGGCACAAATGGTTGTAAATGCTTCTCTGGGATCCCCTTTCTTTAGAAATAGCAGACATATATGGCTTTGGCATTGCTTTTTGGTAATTAGAAGGCCGCTAAATGCTGCTGCGCACCACACGTGTATTATGCCCAGCAGTGAAGGGGTTAATTAGGTAGTTTGTAGGGAGTTTGCAGGGTTAATTTTAGCTTTAGTGTAGAGATCAGCCTCCCATCTGACACATCACACCCCCTGATCCCTCCCAAACAGCTCCCTTCCCTCCCCCACCCCACAATTGTCCCCGCCATCTTAAGTACTGGCAGAAAGTCTGCGAGTACTAAAATAAAAGGCATCTTTGAATATTTAAAAAAAAAAAAAGAGCATATGTACATATGCTGCTATGTAGGATCCCCTCTTAGCCCCCAACCTCCCAGATCCCCCCTAAAACAGCTCTCTAACCCCCCCCTCTGCCTTATTGGGGGGCCATCTTGGGTACTGGCAGCTGTCTGCCAGTACCCAGTTTGCATCAAAAAAAGTGTTTTATTATTTTTTTTTTTTTTTTTTTTCTGTAGTGTAGCTTCCCCCCCCACAGACTAACATCCCACCAGCCATACCGATCTAGCTAAATTAAAAATAATATCCCCCTTTTTCCCCACTTCAAATTCAAATATTTCTGTAGTGCAGCTGTTCCCACCCGCTCCCTCCCGCGTGCACGTGCGCGCGTCCGTGCGCGCCCCCGGGCATCCCCGCCCCCGATCCCGCCCACCTCCGCATCATCCAGGCCATCGATGGCCGCCACCCGCCTCCCACACTGGCGCTCCCACCCACCAACAAACTTAGCCGTTAATGTCCGGTGCAGAGAGGGCCACAGAGTGGCTCTCTCTACATCGGATGGCTAAAAATGGTTATTGCAGGATGCCTCAATATCGAGGCATCACTGCAATAACCGGAAAGCAGCTGGAAGCGAGCAGGATCGCTTCCAGCTGCTTTCCACACTGAGGACGTGCAGGGTACGTCCTCAGGCGTTAACTGACTTTTTTTTGAGGACGTACCCTGCACGTCCTCGGTCGTTAAGGGGTTAATGGCTGTGTTGAGTTATTTTGAGGGGAAATTTACACTTATACAGACTGTACACTCACTACTTTACATTGTAGCATTGTGTGTGCACCAGGGTGCAAAAATAGGGGTAATAGACTAGCAAGAAATAAGCACTCTCTGGTTTTGTCAAACAAATAGTATATTTAACTAGCGTGACGTTCCTCAGGGGTGAATACCTCGAAACGTCACGCTAGTTAAATATACTATTTGTTACAGAGAGAGACACTGACTGACTGCTTCTTGCTGGGTCTTAGTTTTTAGTTTAGCTGTCTCTAGGGTCAGCGTAGCCCGTTGTAGACTGTGTAGGTGTTGTGTTACAGTTTGTGGCTTTCTCTATATGTTTAGTTCTTTATAGGACTTAGGTTCTCTTGAACAGTTATTCAGATAACATAGTTTGTTAATCTTGGTAGACCTGTGCTATCTTTTCTATGATTTTAATTTTCAGATCCCTGTGGCTACTACCATCTAGTGGTGATTATTGGTATTTATCTTACCTTTCTAGAATTACTCTGAGTAATTTATATGTTTGTTTTTTTAGCATTATAACCTTATCTGAGGTTTTCTTATTTTCCCTTCTGTATGGTATTGAATCTATTACTACTGCCTAGTATGAACTATTTTATTTGATACGTGTATAATATAACATATTAATGTTTTTTTACTTTTTACAGCGGTTCTCTTTATACAGGGGTTCCATATATCTGTACTAATGTCTGACATATCCTCTCCTATTTTTTAGGTATAGGGGCTTCATTTGTTACATGTTTTTGTTTCTATGTATCATACTCATTAGGACGCTAATATTTATTTCTGTTGTAGGAATATATTAATTTAATCTCACTCATATTGAGGAGATATTGGTGGCGTATGTGAAATGGGATGTTTACGGTGTCATACTTATTTTCTTAGAGACACTAATATATTTTTCCTGTTTTATTTATAGGAATTAAATATAATTTCTCCAACATTGGTGTGTCCGGTCCACGGCGTCATCCTTACTTGTGGGAATATCTCTTCCCCAACAGGAAATGGCAAAGAGTCCCAGCAAAGCTGGCCATATAGTCCCTCCTAGGCTCCGCCCACCCCAGTCATTCTCTTTGCCGTTGCACAGGCAACATCTCCACGGAGATGGTTAAGAGTATGTGGTGTTTAGTTGTAGTTTTTTTATTCTACTATCAAGAGTTTATTTTAAAATAGTGCTGGTATGTACTATTTACTCTGAAACAGAAAAAGATGAAGAATTCTGTTTGTAAGAGGAAGATGATTTTAGCAGACAGTAACTAAAATCGGTTGCTGTTTCCACACAGGACTGTTGAGATGAAGTAGCTTCAGTTGGGGGGAAACAGTTAGCAGACTTTTTCTGCTTAAGGTATGACTAGCCATATTTCTAACAAGACTGAGTAATGCTGGAAGGCTGTCATTTCCCCTCATGGGGACCGGTAAGCCATTTTTCTTAATCTCAAACAGAATAAAGGGCTTAATATGGGCTATAAAACTGGCAGACACTTTTATTGAGCAAATCGATTACTTTATTTGGGCATTTTATACATGTTTATGCTGGTAATTCACACTTATAAACTTGGGGAACGTTTTTTAATGTCAGGCACTATGTTAGACACCTTTTCCTGTCAGGAAGGGCCTTCCCAGTTGTAGGCTGAGCCTCATTTTCGCGCTATTATTGCGCAGTTGTTTTTGAGAGCTAGACATGCAGATGCATGTGTGAGGAACTGAAAGTATTTGGAAAAGCTTCTAGAAGGCGTCATTTGGTATCGTATTCCCCTCTAGGCTTGGTAAAATCGCAGCAAAGGCTGTAGCTGGGACTGTATAGGGGTTAAATCTGTAACCGGCTCCGGTTTCGTTATTTTAAGGGTTAAAGCTCTGAAAATTGGTGTGCAATACTTGTAATGCTTTATGACACTGTGGTGAAATTTTGGTAAATTTTGAACAATTCCTTCATATTTTTCACATATGCAGTAATAAAGTGTGCTCTGTTTAAAATTTAAAGAAACAGTAACGGTTTTCTTTTAAAACGGTTTTTGTGCTTTATTGACAAGTTTAAGCCTGTTTAACATGTCTGTACCTTCAGATAAGCTATGTTCTATATGTATGAAACTCAATGTGTCTCCCCCTTCAAAATTGTGTGATAATTGTGCCATAGCGTCCAAACAATGTAAGGACAGTACTGTCACAGATAATGAAGTTGCCCAAGATGATTCATCAGATGAAGGGAGTAGACATGGTTCTACATCATCTCCTTCTGTGTCTATACCAGGAGGCCCCTAGTACTTCTAGCGCGCCAATGCTTATTACCATGCAACAATTGACGGCTGTAATGGATAACACCATAGCAAATATTTTATCCAAAATGCCTGTATATCAGAGAAAGCGCGATAGCTCTGTTTTAAACACTGAAGAGCAGGAGGGCGCTGATGATAATTGCTCTGTCATACCCTCACACCAATCTGAAGGGGCCATGAGGGAGGTTTTGTCAGATGGGGAAATTTCAGATTCAGGAAAAATTTCTCAACAGGCCGAACCTGATGTTGTGACATTTAAATTTAAATTAGAACATCTCCGCGCACTGCTTAAGGAGGTGTTATCTACTCTGGATGATTGTGACAACTTGGTCATTCCGGAGAAATTATGCAAGATGGACAAGTTCCTAGAGGTTCCGGTGCACCCCGACGCTTTTCCTATACCCAAGCGGGTGGCGGACATAGTGAATAAGGAGTGGGAAAAGCCCGGCATACCTTTTTGTTCCCCCTCCTATATTTAAGAAATTATTTCCTATGGTCGACCCCAGAAAGGACTTATGGCAGACAGTCCCTAAGGTCGAGGGGGCAGTTTCTACTCTAAACAAGCGCACTACTATTCCTATCGAGGATAATTGTGCTTTCAAAGATCCTATGGATAAAAAATTGGAAGGTTTGCTTAAAAAGATTTTTGTACAGCAAGGTTACCTTCTACAACCCATTTCGTGCATTGTTCCTGTCACTACAGCAGCGTGGTTCTGGTTCGAGGAACTAGAAAAGTCGCTCAGTAGAGAGACTCCATATGAGGAGGTTATGGACAGAGTTCACGCACTTAAGTTGGCTAACTCTTTTATTTTAGATGCCGCTTTGCAATTAGCTAGATTAGCGGCGAAAAATTCAGGGTTTGCAATTGTGGCGCGCAGAGCGCTTTGGCTAAAGTCTTGGTCAGCGAATGTATCATCCAAGACAAAATTGCTTAACATCCCCTTCAAGGGTAAAACTCTCTTTGGGCCGGAATTGAAAGAGATTATCTCAGACATCACTGGGGGAAAGGGCCACGCCCTCCCACAAGATAGGCCTTTCAAAGCCAAGAATAAGTCTAATTTTCGTTCCTTTCGTAATTTCAGGAACGGACCGGCCTCTAATTCTGCATCCTCTAAGCAAGAGGGTAATTCCTCACAGTCCAAACCAGCCTGGAAACCGATGCAAGGCTGGAACAAGGGTAAACAGGCCAAGAAGCCTGCTGCTGCTAACAAAACAGCATGAAGGAGTAGCCGGGACCGGATATAGTGGGGGGCAGACTCTCTCTCTTTGCTCAGGCTTGGGCGAGAGATGTTCAGGATCCCTGGACGCTAGAAATCGTTACTCAGGGTTATCTTCTGGAATTCAAAGAACTACCCCCAAGGGGAAGATTCCACATGTCTCTCTTATCCTCAAACCAAATAAAGAGACAGGCGTTCTTACATTGTGTAGAAGACCTGTTAAAAATGGGAGTGATACACCCAGTTCCAAGGATGGAACAAGGAATGGGATTTTACTCAAATCTGTTCATAGTTCCCAAAAAAGAGGGAACCTTCAGACCAATTCTGGATTTAAAGATCCTAAACAAATTTCTCAGGGTACCATCGTTCAAAATGGAAACCATTCGAACGATTATACCTACTATCCAGGAAGGTCAATTTATGACTACCGTGGATCTAAAGGATGCGTACCTACATATTCCTATCCACAAAGAACATCATCAGTTCCTAAGGTTCGCCTTTCTGGACAAACATTACCAGTTTGTGGCCCTTCCATTCGGATTAGCCACTGCTCCAAGGATTTTCACAAAGGTACTCGGGTCCCTTCTAGCGGTTCTAAGACCGAGGGGCATTGCAGTAGTACCATACTTGGACGACATTCTAATACAAGCCTCGTCCCTTTCAAAAGCAAAGGCTCATACAGACATCGTCCTGGCCTTTCTCAGATCTCATGGATGGAAGGTGAACATAGAAAAAAGTTCTCTGTCTCCGTCAACGAGAGTTCCCTTCTTGGGAACAATAATAGATTCCTTAGAAATGAGGATTTTTCTGACAGAGGTCAGAAAGTCAAAACTTCTAAGCGCTTGTCAAGTTCTTCATTCTGTTCCACGTCCTTCCATAGCTCAGTGCATGGAAGTAGTAGGGTTGATGGTTGCAGCAATGGACATAGTTCCTTTTGCGCAAATTCATCTAAGACCATTACAACTGTGCATGCTGAAACAGTGGAATGGGGACTATACAGACTTGTCTCCAGTGATTCAAGTAGATCAGAAGACCAGAGACTCACTCCGTTGGTGGCTAACCCTGGACCACCTATCCCAGGGAATGAGCTTCCGCAGACCAGAGTGGGTCATCGTCACGACCGACGCCAGTCTAGTGGGCTGGGGCGCGGTCTGGGAATCCCTGAAAGCTCAGGGACTATGGTCTCGGGAAGAGTCTCTTCTCCCGATAAACATTCTGGAACTGAGAGCGATATTCAATGCTCTCAGGGCTTGGCCTCAACTAGCAAAGGCCAGATTCATAAGATTCCAATCAGACAACATGACGACTGTTGCTTATATCAATCATCAGGGGGGAACAAGGAGTTCCCTGGCGATGAAAGAAATGACCAAAATAATACAATGGGCGGAGGATCACTCCTGCCACCTATCTGCGATCCACATCCCAGGTGTGGAAAACTGGGAGGCGGATTATCTGAGTCGTCAGACATTCCATCCGGGGGAGTGGGAACTCCACCCGGAGATCTTTGCCCAGTTGACTCAATTATGCGGCATTCCAGACATGGATCTGATGGCGTCTCGTCAGAACTTAAAGGTTCCTTGCTACGGGTCCAGATCCAGGGATCCCAAGGCGACTCTAGTGGATGCACTAGTAGCGCCTTGGACCTTCAACCTAGCCTATGTGTTTCCACCGTTTCCTCTCATCCCCAGGCTGGTAGCCAGGATCAAGCAGGAGAGGGCTTTGGTGATCTTGATAGCTCCTGCGTGGCCACGCAGGACTTGGTATGCAGACCTGGTGAATATGTCATCGGTTCCACCATGGAAGCTACCTTTGAGACAGGATCTTCTTGTACAGGGTCCATTCGAACATCCAAATCTGGTCTCCCTCCAGCTGACGGCTTGGAAATTGAACGCTTGATTCTATCAAAGCGTGGGTTTTCAGATTCTGTGATAGATACTCTAGTTCGAGCCGGAAAACCGGTAACTAGAAAAATTTACCATAAAATATGGAAAAGATATATCTGCTGGTGTGAATCCAAGGGATTCTTATGGAATAAGATCAAAATTCTTAAGATCCTTTCCTTTCTACAAGAAGGTTTGGATAAAGGATTATCAGCGAGTTCTCTAAAGGGACAGATTTCTGCTTTATCTGTCTTATTACACAAACGACTGGCAGCTGTGCCAGATGTTCAAGCATTTGTTCAGGCGCTGGTTAGGATCAAGCCTGTTTACAGACCTTTGACTCCTCCCTGGAGTTTAAATCTAGTTCTTTCAGTTCTTCAAGGGGTTCCGTTTGAACCTCAACATTCCATAGATATTAAGTTGTTATCTTGGAAAGTTTTGTTTTTGGTTGCTATTTCTTCTGCTAGAAGAGTTTCAGTGTTATCTACTCTGCAGTGTTCTCCGCCCTATCTGGTGTTTCATACAGATAAGGTGGTTCTGCGTACTAAGCCTGGTTTTCTTCCAAAGGTTGTTTCTAACAAAAATATTAACCAGGAGATAGTTGTACCTTCTTTGTGCCCGAATCCAGTTTCAAAGAAGGAACGTTTGTTACACAATTTGGACGTAGTCCGTGCTCTAAAATTCTATTTAGAAGCTACAAAAGATTTCAGACAAACATCTTCTTTGTTTGTCGTTTATTCTGGTAAAAGGAGAGGTCAAAAAGCGACTTCTACCTCTCTTTACTTTTGGCTTAAAAGCATCATCCGATTAGCTTACGAGACTGCCGGATGGCAGCCTCCTGAAAGAATCACAGCTCACTCCACTAGGGCTGTGGCTTCCACATGGGCCTTCAAGAACGAGGCTTCTGTTGATCAGATATGTAAGGCAGCGACTTGGTCTTCACTGCACACTTTTGCCAAATTCTACAAATTTGATACTTTTGCTTCTTCAGAGGCTATTTTTGGGAGAAAGGTTTTGCAAGCCGTGGTGCCTTCCGTTTAGGTAACCTAATTTGCTCCCTCCCTTCATCCGTGTCCTAAAGCTTTGGTATTGGTTCCCACAAGTAAGGATGACGCCGTGGACCGGACACACCAATGTTGGAGAAAACAGAATTTATGCTTACCTGATAAATTACTTTCTCCAACGGTGTGTCCGGTCCACGGCCCGCCCTGGTTTTTTAATCAGGTCTGATGAATTATTTTCTTTAACTACAGTCACCACGGTACCATATGGTTTCTCCTATTTTTTCCTCCTGTCCGTCGGTCGAATGACTGGGGTGGGCGGAGCCTAGGAGGGACTATATGGCCAGCTTTGCTAGGACTCTTTGCCATTTCCTGTTGGGGAAGAGATATTCCCACAAGTAAGGATGACGCCGTGGACCGGACACACCGTTGGAGAAAGTAATTTATCAGGTAAGCATAAATTCTGTTTTCTCTCATGTCTGTGCATCTCGTATTTTTGACACATTTTTTATGCTTCTACATTTTATTAGGTTATTTTAGTTAACCTATTTGGTCGAATGGACAATAAAAAAAATAAATAAATAAAAAATGATGCAGATGTCTGACATGTTAGCTAAGATTCTCTCTGGAATGTGAGGATCAGTTTTCAATGTACTCCTTTGTCGCTACAAACAACATGACAATACTATTTATCTTGTGCATGGCATTTTGTAATATTTTTACAATAAACCATTATGACTCTGCTCTTATTTTCAGGACGTGTTTGTTTTAAATGAGTGTGTTCCTTTAGTATGTACTACCACATTGTATTTTATTGTACCCTATTGTATCAATACAATGTTTTGTGGACCCAGGACATACTTGAAAACAAGCGAAATCTCAATGTATCCTTCCTGGTAAAATATTTTATAATTAAATAAATATGTTGGCAGTTCTATGTATATGCATGATCAATTCCATATTGTCATGTATAGGAGGCAATACCTTTCTCATCTGAGGAGTCCATGTATGTATTTTATGTCACTATATACTTGGTTATCTGAGTGGTCCTTAGACTCCTATTATTTTTTTAATAGCTCTCAGTGGAAAGTCTCTGATACTTCATTAGAGATCAGAGTTCCAGACCCCATGGGGGCATGTTGTTCTCCTATGGCAGAAGGGAGATTCTTGTCCATATTTTGCATAATTATACATTTATGTTTTTTTTACTGGAACTCTGTATAATATTCTCTCTCATACTGAGGTGAATTTTTCTAGTCTGATGAAACAGCCACCAGTTGCCTAAAAAACGCGTTGCTTGTTTATATTAATAAAGTAAGTTTATACACTTGCTGCCATACTTTTTTTATTCTCATTTACATCTCCATTTGATGTTACCACTTTTGGGGATTTTTTGTTTCCTAAACCTTTGGAGTTTCCTGCTACACCGGAGGTCAGTCTGCTGGGTAACCATTTGACTCCAGCCTGCCCCATTTGCACCAAGAGGGGTGCTTTACCTAATGTGAGTGCAACCTTTTTTTACACCATCTCCTGCTTACTCATAAAGTACTAGGCCACACTGGCGTTTGTTGTTTCTTTACACCACCTACAGATTGCTGATTTAACACCGGAGGTCAGTCTGCTGGGTAACCATTTGACTCCAGCCTGCCCCATTTGCACCAAGAGGGGTGCTTTACCTAATGTGAGTGCAACCTTTTTTTACACCATCTCCTGCTTACTCATAAAGTACTAGGCCACACTGGCGTTTGTTGTTTCTTTACACCACCTACAGATTGCTGATTTAACACCGGAGGTCAGTCTGCTGGGTGACTGGTTGATTCCAGCCTGCAATATTTGCAACAAAAGGGGTGCTCTACCCAATGTGTGTAATATACCACACACTATCTCTCACCTATTCATACAATACTAGGCCATGTGGCGCTTCTGTTTCTTTGTTATCTACAGATTGTGGCCTTGATCCATCCACAGACAGCTGACTGGACCTGGGTCCCTAATTTATCACCCTGCCTCACTTTATGGCACTCTGGTACTTTTGTGTTGATATATTGAATTGCAATTTGTTGCTCTGTTTGAAATTAGATAGGTTGTTTTACTGTTCACTCTACATTTTTGTACTTCATACTATTTGCACCATCAACTGTTTGGTTTGACCAAGGGCACCCCCTATATTTTATTTATTCTGTGTTTTGTCTGTTGCTCCTCCTTGGAGCCTTCATCTTGTTCTTATAGTTCTACAGCAGACTCTATTTGAGCCTGCACTCTGTTGATATTAAGTTATTGTCTTGGAAGGTTTTGTTCTCGCTATTTCTTTTGCTTGTATGGTCTCAGAGCTTTCGTCTCTGCAATGCGACCCCCTTTCCTTTCCTTATTTTCATGAGGATAAGGAGGTCCTTCATACCAAATTGGGATTTTTTCCTAAGGTGGTGTCGGACCGCAATATCAACCAGGAAATTGCTGTTCTTTCGTTCTGTCCTAATCCTTCTCAGAAGGAACATCTGTTGCTTATCCTGGATGTTGTGCATACTTTGCATTTCTCTCTACAGACATCTAGAGATTTTTGTTAATCTGCTGCCCTTTTTGTTGTATTTTCTGGTGAAGGCCACATCTTCTTTTTTTTGGTTGAGAAGTGTTATTCAGTTGACTTATGAGACAGCTGGACAACAGCCTACTGAGAGCATTGTGGCTCCTTCCACTAGGGCTATCTCGTTTTCCTGGACCTTTTACAATTGAGGCTTCTGTGGAACAAATATGCAAGACGGCCTCTTGGTCTTCGTTGCATACTTTTTACAAATTCTATTTGTTAATTTTTTTTGCCTCAGCTGAGGTTTCTTTGGGGAGGAGACTTTTTCAAGTGGTGGTGTCTTCGGTTTAGGTCCGCCTATCTTATTCTCCCCTCCATTCTGTGTCCTCTAGTTTGGGTATTGGTTCCCACTAGTAATTTAGAATGGATTTGTGGACTATCCATGCCAATTCCATCATATGTCCTTAAGAGGTTAAAGGGACATTCCGGCAAAATATAAATGCACATTGATTAATTACATCATAAAATAGAAACATATTTGCAATATACATGTATTGCCAAAAATGCTTCTAGTAAATTCTATCGCTATTTTAGCGTTAGCATTTTTCTGTGCACGTGAAGCATAGCTAGATATTTTAAATAATGCAGCTGCTCAGTGCGCCAGTAGGGATTGTATTATGTCAGCAATTAAAAAATTGAGTCCTTGTGCTGTTTAAAATGCTGGTGCATGGTGCATACTTAAATACACTTGAAACAACTATAGCTTTTATTAGATGTATTACGTGTATTTTACAAAAATGCTTCTGTTAAAAACTGAAATGAACCCCTGTGGATTTCAATTTTGGCTGGAATGTTCCTTTAAATGTTTGATTCAGATAGAACATTGATTTTTAAACAACTTTCCAAAAGTACTTTTATCTAATTTGCTGTGTACTCTTGGTATATTTTGTTGAGATCCTAGTTAGACTAGTTAGGAGCAGAAATGCGCTACTGGGGCTAGGTGCTGATTGGTGGCTGCACATATATACCTCGTGCCACTGGCTCACATAATGCGCTACTGGGGCTAGGTGCTGATTGGTGGCTGCACATATGTACCTCGTGCCACTGGCTCACATAATGCGCTACTGGGGCTAGGTGCTGATTGGTGGCTGCACATATGTACCTTGTGTCAGTGGTTCACATAATGCGCTACTGGGGCTAGGTGCTGATTGGTGGCTGCACATATGTACCTCGTGTCACTGGCTCACATAATGCGCTACTGGGGTAAGGTGCTGATTGGTGGCTGCACATATGTACCTTGTGTCAGTGGCTCACATAATGCGCTACTGGGGCTAGGTGCTGATTGGTGGCTGCACATATGTACCTTGTGTCACTGTCTCACATAAAGCGCTACTGGGGCTAGATGCTGATTGGTGGCTACACATATATATACACCTTGTGTCACTGGCTCACATAATGCGCTACTGGGGCTAGGTGCTGATTGGTGGCTACACATATATATACCTTGTGTCACTGGCTCACATAATGCGCTACTGGGGCTAGGTGCTGATTGGTGGCTGCACATATATACCTTGTGTCCGTGGCTCACATAATGCGCTACTGGGGCTAGGTGCTGATTGGTGGCTGCACATATATACCTAGTGTCACTGTCTCACATAATGCGCTACTGGGGCTAGGTGCTGATTGGTGGCTGCACATATATACCTCGTGTCACTGTCTCACATAATGCGCTACTGGGGCTAGGTGCTGATTGGTGGCTGCACATATATACCTTGTGTCAGTGGCCCACATAATGAGCTACTGTGGATAGGTGCTGATTGGTGGCTGCACATATGTACCTTGTGCCACTGGCTCACATAATGCACTACTGGGGCTAGGTGCTGATTGGTGGCTGCACATATATACCTTGTGTCACTTGCTCACATAATGCGCTACTGGGGCTATGTGCTGATTGGTGGCTGCACATATATACCTCGTGCTACTGGCTCACATAATGCGCTACTGGGGCTAGGTGCTGATTGGTGGCTGCACATATATACCTCGTGTCACTGGCTCACATAATGCGCTACTGGGGCTAGGTGCTGATTGGTGGCTACACATATATATTTATATACCTAGTGTCACTGGCTCACATAATGCGCTACTGGGGCTAGGTGCTGTTTGGTGGCTGCACATATATACCTTGTGTCAGTGGCTCACATAATGAGCTACTGGGGCTAGGTGCTGATTGGTGGCTGCACATATATACCTTGTTTGACTGTCTCACATAATGCGCTACTTGGGCTAGGTGCTGATTGGTGGCTGCACATATATACCTCGTGTCACTGGCTCACATAATGCGCTACTGGGGCTAGGTGCTGATTGGCGGCTGCACATATATACCTTTTGTCACTGGCTCACATAATGCGCTACTGGGGCTAGGTGCTGATTGGTGGCTGCACATATATACCTTGTTTCACTGTCTCACAAAATGCACTACTGGGGCTAGGTGCTGATTGGTGGCTGCACATATATACCTTGTGTCACTGACTCACATAATGTGCTACTGTGGCTAGGTGCTGATTGGTGGCTGCACATATATACCTCGTGTCACGGTCTCACATAATGCGCTACTGTGGCTAGGTGCTGATTGCTGGCTGCACATATATACCTCGTGTCACTGGCTCACATAATGCGCTACTGGGGCTAGGTGCTGATTGGTGGCTGCACATATATATACCTCGTGTCACTGGCTCACATAATGCGCTACTGGGGCTAGGTGCTGATTGGTGGCTGCATATATACCTCGTGTCACTGTCTCACATAATGCGCTACTGGGGCTAGGTGCTGATTGGTGGCTGCACATATATACCTTGTGTCACTGGCTCACATAATGCACTACTGGGGCTAGGTGCTGGTTGCTGGCTGCACATATATATACCTTGTGTCACTGGCTCACATAATGCGCTACTGGGGCTAGGTGCTGATTGGTGGCTGCACATATATATACCTCGTGTCACTGGCTCACATAATGCGCTACTGGGGCTAGGTGCTGATTGGTGGCTGCATATATACCTCGTGTCACTGTCTCACATAATGCGCTACTGGGGCTAGGTGCTGATTGGTGGCTGCACATATATACCTTGTGTCACTGGCTCACATAATGCGCTACTGGGGCTAGGTGCTGATTGGTGGCTGCACATATATACCTCGTGTCACTGGCTCACATAATGCACTACTGGGTCTAGGTGCTGGTTGCTGGCTGCACATATATACCTTGTGTCACTGTCTCACATAATGCGCTACTGGGGCTAGGTGCTGATTGGAGGCTGCATATATATACCTCGTGTCATTGGCTCACATAATGAGTTACTGGGCCTGGGTGATGATTGGTGGCTGCACATATATACCTTGGGTCACTGGCTCACATAATGCGCTACTGGGGCTAGGTGCTGATTGGCGGCTGCACATATATACCTTGTGTCACTGGCTCACATAATGCGCTACTGGGGCTAGGTGCTGATTGGTGGCTGCACATATATACCTTGTTTCACTGTCTCACATAATGCGCTACTGGGGCTAGGTGCTGATTGGTGGCTGCACATATATACCTTGTTTCACTGTCTCACAGAATGCGCTACTGGGGCTAGGTACTGATTGGTGGCTGCACATATATACCTCGTGTCACTGTCTCACAGAATGCGCTACTGGGGCTAGGTACTGATTGGTGGCTGCACATATATACCTTGTGCCACTGGCTCACATAATGCGCTACTGGGACTAGGTGCTGATTGGTGGCTGCACATATATACCTCGTGTCACTGGCTCACATAATGCGCTACTGGGGCTAGGTGCTGATTGGTGGCTGCACATATATACCTCGTGTCACTGGCTCACATAATGCGCTACTGGGACTAGGTGCTGATTGGTGGCTACACACATGTACCTTGTGTCACTGGCTCACATAATGCGCTACTGGGGCTAGGTGCTGATTGGTGGCTGCACATATATACCTTGTGCCACTGGCTCACATAATGCGCTACTGGGGCTAGGTGCTGATTGGTGGCTGCACATATGTACCTTGTGTCACTGGCTCACATAATGTGCTACTGGGGCCAGGTGCTGATTGGTGGCTGCACATATATCTCGTGTCAGTGGCTCACATAATGCGCTACTGGGGCTAGGTGCTGATTGGTGGCTGCACATATATACCTTGTGCCACTTGCTCACATAATGCGCTACTGGGGCTAGGTGCTGATTGGTGGCTACACATCTATACCTTGTGTCACTGGCTCACATAATGCGCTACTGGGGCTAGGTGCTGATTGGTGGCTGCACATATATACCTTGTGTCACTGGCTCAAATAATGCACTACTGGGGCTAGGTGCTGATTGGTGGCTGCATATATATATATATACCTCGTGTCACTGGCTCACATAATGCGCTACTGGGGCTAGGTGCTGATTGGTGGCTGCACATATATACCTTGTGTCACTGGCTCACATAATGCGCTACTGGGGCTAGGTGCTGATTGGTGGCTGCACATATGTACCTTGTGTCACTGGCTCACATAATGTGCTACTGGGGCCAGGTGCTGATTGGTGGCTGCACATATATCTCGTGTCAGTGGCTCACATAATGCGCTACTGGGGCTAGGTGCTGATTGGTGGCTGCACATATATACCTTGTGCCACTTGCTCACATAATGCGCTACTGGGGCTAGGTACTGATTGGTGGCTACACATCTATACCTTGTGTCACTGGCTCACATAATGCGCTACTGGGGCTAGGTGCTGATTGGTGGCTGCACATATATACCTTGTGCCACTTGCTCACATAATGCGCTACTGGGGCTAGGTACTGATTGGTGGCTACACATCTATACCTTGTGTCACTGGCTCACATAATGCGCTACTGGGGCTAGGTGCTGATTGGTGGCTGCACATATATACCTTGTGCCACTGGCTCACATAATGCGCTACTGGGGCTAGGTACTGATTGGTGGCTACACATCTATACCTTGTGTCACTGGCTCACATAATGCGCTACTGGGGCTAGGTGCTGATTGGTGGCTGCACATATATACCTTGTGTCACTGGCTCAAATAATGCACTACTGGGGCTAGGTGCTGATTGGTGGCTGCATATATATATATATATATACCTCGTGTCACTGGCTCACATAATGCGCTACTGGGGCTAGGTGCTGATTGGTGGCTGCACATATATACCTTGTGTCACTGGCTCACATAATGCGCTACTGGGGCTATGTGCTGATTGGTGGCTGCATATATATACCTCGTGTCACTGGCTCACATAATGCGCTACTGGGGCTAGGTGCTGATTGGTGGCTGCACATATATACCTTGTGCCACTTGCTCACATAATGCGCTACTGGGGCTAGGTACTGATTGGTGGCTACACATCTATACCTTGTGTCACTGGCTCACATAATGCGCTACTGGGGCTAGGTGCTGATTGGTGGCTGCACATATATACCTTGTGTCACTGGCTCAAATAATGCACTACTGGGGCTAGGTGCTGATTGGTGGCTGCATATATATATATATATATATATACCTCGTGTCACTGGCTCACATAATGCGCTACTGGGGCTAGGTGCTGATTGGTGGCTGCACATATATACCTTGTGTCACTGGCTCACATAATGCGCTACTGGGGCTATGTGCTGATTGGTGGCTGCATATATATACCTCGTGTCACTGGCTCACATAATGCGCTACTGGGGCTAGGTGCTGATTGGTGGCTGCACATATATACCTTGTGTCACTGGCTCACATAATGCGCTACTGGGGCTAGGTGCTGATTGGTGGCTGCACATTTATACCTTATTTATACCTTGTGTCACTGGCTCACATAATGAGCTACTGTGGCTAGGTGCTGATTGGTGGCTGCACATATATACCTCGTGTCACTGGCTCAAATAAAGCGCTACTGGGACTAGGTGCTGATTGGTGGCTGCACATATGTACCTTGTGTCACTGGCTCACATAATGCGCTACTGGGGCTAGGTGCTGATTGGTGGCTGCACATATATACCTCGTGCTACTGGCTCACATAATGCGCTACTGGGGCTAGGTGCTGATTGGTGGCTGCACATATACCTTGTATCACTGGCTCACATAATGCGCTACTCGGGCTAGGTGCTGATTGGTGGCTGCACATATATACCTTGTGTCACTGGCTCACATAATGCACTACTGGGGCTAGGTGCTGATTGTTGGCTGCACATATATACCTTGTGCCACTGGCTCACATAATGCGCTACTGGGGCTAGGTGCTGATTGGTGGCTGCACATATATACCTTGTGCCACTGGCTCACATAATGCGCTACTGGGGCTAGGTGCTGATTGGTGGCTGCACATATGTACCTTGTGTCACTGGCTCACATAATGCGCTACTGAGGCTAGGTGCTGATTGGTGGCTACACACATGTACCTTGTGTCACTGGCTCACATAATTCGTTACTGGGGCTAGGTGCTGATTGGTGGCTGCACATATATACCTTGTGTCACTGGCTCACATAATGTGCTACTGGGGCTAGGTGCTGATTGGTGGCTGCACATATATCTCGTGTCAGTGGCTCACATAATGCGCTACTGGGGCTATGTGCTGATTGGTGGCTACACATCTATACCTTGTGTCACTGGCTCACATAATGCGCTACTGGGCCTGGGCGCCGATTGGTGGCTGCACATATATACTTTGTGTCACTGGCTCACATAATGCGCTACTGGGGCTAGGTGCTGATTGATGGCTGCACATATATACCTCGTGTCACTGTCTCGCATAATGCGCTACTGGGGCTATGTGCTGATTGGTGGCTGCACATATATACCTCGTGCTACTGGCTCACATAATGCGCTACTGGGGCTAGGTGCTGATTGGTGGCTGCACATATACCTTGTATCACTGGCTCACATAATGCGCTACTGGGTGCTGATTGGTGGCTCACATAATGCGCTACTGGGGCTATGTGCTGATTGGTGGCTGCACATATATACCTTGTGTCACTGGCTCGCATAATGCACTACTGGGGCTAGGTGCTGATTGGTGGCTGCACATATATACCTTGTGCCACTGACTCACATAATGCTCTACTGGGGCTAGGTGCTGATTGGTGGCTGCACATATGTACCTTGTGTCACTGTCTCACATAATGCGCTACTGGGGCTAGGTGCTGATTGGTGGCTGCTCATATATACCTTGTGTCACTGGCTCACATAATGCGCTACTGGGGCTAGGTGCTGATTGGTGGCTGCACATATATACCTTGTGCCACTGGCTCACATAATGTGCTACTGGGGCTAGGTGCTGATTGGTGGCTGCACATATGTACCTTGTGTCACTGGCTCACATAATGTGCTACTGGGGCCAGGTGCTGATTGGTGGCTGCACATATATCTCGTGTCAGTGGCTCACATAATGCGCTACTGGGGCTAGGTGCTGATTGGTGGCTGCACATATATACCTTGTGCCACTTGCTCACATAATGCGCTACTGGGGCTAGGTACTGATTGGTGGCTACACATCTATACCTTGTGTCACTGGCTCACATAATGCGCTACTGGGGCTAGGTGCTGATTGGTGGCTGCACATATATACCTTGTGTCACTGGCTCACATAATGCGCTACTGGGGCTATGTGCTGATTGGTGGCTGCATATATATACCTCGTGTCACTGGCTCACATAATGTGCTACTGGGGCTAGGTGCTGATTGGTGGCTGCACATATATACCTTGTGTCACTGGCTCACATAATGCGCTACTGGGGCTAGGTGCTGATTGGTGGCTGCACATTTATACCTTATTTATACCTTGTGTCACTGGCTCACATAATGAGCTACTGTGGCTAGGTGCTGATTGGTGGCTGCACATATATACCTCGTGTCACTGGCTCAAATAAAGCGCTACTGGGACTAGGTGCTGATTTGTGGCTGCACATATATACCTTGTGTCACTGGCTCACATAATGCGCTACTGGGGCTAGGTGCTGATTGGTGGCTGCACATATATACCTCGTGCTACTGGCTCACATAATGCGCTACTGGGGCTAGGTGCTGATTGGTGGCTGCACATATACCTTGTATCACTGGCTCACATAATGCGCTACTCGGGCTAGGTGCTGATTGGTGGCTGCACATATATACCTTGTGTCACTGGCTCACATAATGCGCTACTGGGGCTATGTGCTGATTAGTGGCTGCATATATATACCTCGTGTCACTGGCTCACATAATGTGCTACTGGGGCTAGGTGCTGATTGGTGGCTGCACATATATACCTTGTGTCACTGGCTCACATAATGCGCTACTGGGGCTAGGTGCTGATTGGTGGCTGCACATTTATACCTTATTTATACCTTGTGTCACTGGCTCACATAATGAGCTACTGTGGCTAGGTGCTGATTGGTGGCTGCACATATATACCTCGTGTCACTGGCTCAAATAAAGCGCTACTGGGACTAGGTGCTGATTTGTGGCTGCACATATATACCTTGTGTCACTGGCTCACATAATGCGCTACTGGGGCTAGGTGCTGATTGGTGGCTGCACATATATACCTCGTGCTACTGGCTCACATAATGCGCTACTGGGGCTAGGTGCTGATTGGTGGCTGCACATATACCTTGTATCACTGGCTCACATAATGCGCTACTCGGGCTAGGTGCTGATTGGTGGCTGCACATATATACCTTGTGTCACTGGCTCACATAATGCACTACTGGGGCTAGGTGCTGATTGTTGGCTGCACATATATACCTTGTGCCACTGGCTCACATAATGCGCTACTGGGGCTAGGTGCTGATTGGTGGCTGCACATATGTACCTTGTGTCACTGGCTCACATAATGCGCTACTGAGGCTAGGTGCTGATTGGTGGCTACACACATGTACCTCGTGTCACTGGCTCACATAATGCGTTACTGGGGCTAGGTGCTGATTGGTGGCTGCACATATATACCTCGTGTCACTGGCTCACATAATGTGCTACTGGGGCTAGGTGCTGATAGATGGCTGCACATATATACCTCGTGTCACTGGCTCACATAATGCGCTACTGGGTGCTGATTGGTGGCTCACATAATGCGCTACTGGGGCTATGTGCTGATTGGTGGTTGCACATATATACCTTGTGTCACTGGCTCGCATAATGCACTACTAGGGCTAGGTGCTGATTGGTGGCTGCACATATATACCTTGTGCCACTGACTCACATAATGCTCTACTGGGGCTAGGTGCTGATTGGTGGCTGCACATATGTACCTTGTGTCACTGTCTCACATAATGCGCTACTGGGGCTAGGTGCTGATTGGTGGCTGCTCATATATACCTTGTGTCACTGTCTCACATAATGCGCTACTGGGGCTAGGTGCTGATTGGTGGCTGCACATATATACCTTGTGTCACTGGCTCACATAATGCGCTACTGGGGCTAGGTGCTGATTGGTGGCTGCACATATATACCTTGTGTCACTGGCTCACATAATGCGCTACTGGGGCTAGGTGCTGATTGGTGGCTGCACATTTATACCTTATTTATACCTTGTGTCACTGGCTCACATAATGAGCTACTGTGGCTAGGTGCTGATTGGTGGCTGCACATATATACCTTGTGTCACTGGCTCAAATAAAGCGCTACTGGGACTAGGTGCTGATTGGTGGCTGCACATATGTACCTTGTGCCACTGGCTCACATAATGCGCTACTGGGGCTAGGTGCTGATTGGTGGCTGCACATATGTACCTTGTGTCACTGGCTCACATAATGCGCTACTGGGGCTAGATGCTGATTGGTGGCTGCACATTTATACCTCGTGTCACTGGCTCACATAATGTGCTACTGGGGCTAGGTGCTGATTGGTGGCTGCACATGTATATCTCGTGTCACTGGCTCACATAATGTGCTGTTGGGGCTAGGTGCTGATTGGTGGCTACATTTAGACACCAATCGGCAAGTGCTGAACCAAAAATGGTTCCAGCTACTAAGCTTACATTCCTGCTTTTTAAAATAAAGATACTAAGAGAATGAAGAAAAATCGATAATAGGAGTAAATTAGAAAATTGCTTAATGGTACAATCTACACCTTTTAGTCATCTTAGTCTTGCCTTCGATTAAGCTGCAAATAGCCTCCTACGCCTTTTCTATATCATGCAGCAGGAATGGTAAAAAACTTAAAATTAATATTGTTTTTTGCTACATTGAAATGGCTGCCAAGCTCCCCCCACTGATGACATCACAATCTGGGCTGCATAGGGCGTCCAATCACAAAAGGCTCACTAGTTGTATTCAACAGACTGTCAGTGCTACTCAGCAGAGTGCCTAGATACTGGCCAGATCGTGATATCGTCAGTTGGTGGAGATTGGCAGCCAACTGGCCAGAAACAATATTAATTTTAAAATAACATTCCTGCTGCATGATATAGAAAAGGTGCAGTTTAATCTAAGCTAAGACTTTAAGATGACTAAGGTGTAGACTGTCCCTTTAAAATTGCTGCTCTATCTGAACCACAAAAGTTTAATTTTGACTAGACTATCCCTTTATGTTTTGTACAGTTGTGCGTTTATTATAATTCTAGTACGGCCATTCTCACTTGCATGTTTTCCTTTTTAACAAAGTGCAGACTAATTGTGCTTGTTCTATAAATAACTTCAAGTAGTGAAACACTAATTTTGAACACTATTGTTTGTATTATTGTTTATTAGTTTTTTGCTTGATGCACTTGCTACAGTTGTACTTAGGCTAATTCTGTTTTATTAGTATACACTCTTATTCTGGTGTACCACTCACACTGATCACCTGTTATTACCTTTGTTTTTATTGTAATTATCAGCTTTGGCCCTTTGAGCCGCTTCTGTAAGATATTCCTGTATTTGTAATTTTATTTATATGTGCTTTTTACATTTTTTATATATAGTCTTTTATTACTGATGCTTTTTAACATGGTTCATTAAATAATCTTCTTTTATCTCTCTGTGAGTATATTTATCCCTTGGCCTCTTGTTGGCGCTGTATTCACTTCTTACTACTTGTGCATATTTTTTGGAGGTTGGTTAGGATCTCTGTTTGGATACAGCTTGGGGATTACCTCAGCGCTTGTACACTACCCCTTTTTCACTATAAATAACTTCCTTTTTCTCTTCTCTCTCTCTCTCCAGGATCGCAAGGAAAAGCTGATCCGGGAGGGCAAACTAGAGAGGCCGTTTCACCTGACGAGCTGATTCCCAGCAGTTCTATTGTATAATTGCTGTAAAATGTTTAACAATAAAATATAACATTATTCTCTTATCTGCCTCATGAATCTGCATTTTACCATCTAGCAGGTGTCTGTTTAACCCTTTGTCAGTTGTAAACCTATGTATTTGTATGAAATAATAAGAATACTTTGCCCCATGCCTGACAAATGTTAGGTTAAACTAATTAGGCGGGGTGATTGGTGAGGAACCAGGGAAGTGTGTATAAGTTATATAGAGAAGAGATCTTAACTAAAACATGCTCTGACTTATTTGGCGGTGCACACAGAAGTGGCGCGTACTTCTGTCATCCGAATGTAAATAGCAACACGTGTTAGTCAGCTGTATGGCTGACCCTATGTCTGGCTGGCACAGATGTTGTTTCCTTGCTGAGGAGGGGGCACTGATTCTCTGGATGTACTCCCCCACCCTTCTAGAGCCCGAGTGCTGAAGGGTTAAAGGGACATTAAACACTTTGAAATGGTAATATAAAATGATAAATTGTATATAATAAAACAACTCTGCAATATACTTTCATTATTTATTTTGTCCTCTTTTCCTGTAATTCCATTCTGAAATTGTGAGCTTTTCAGTTCCTGTTAGAAATGGAAGTGCAGAACACTGTTAAATCCAGCACAACCATTGGCTGCACACTCTAGTGACCTATCTATAAAGCTGACTAGAAAATATCACCTGAACATCTCTATGTAAAAAAGAAAGATATTTTACCTCAAAAGTTTCTCAGTAGCCACATCCCAGTGTAAAGGACTTCTAAGCAGCAAATCAGTATGTCTGTCCCGGGACAGCGGAAGGAGCAAGTTTTCGTGCATACTCATCTTATTTCCCTATTCAGTGTAAGGAAGTTTACAATGAAATCTCATGAGAGTTAAGTGAAATCTCATGAGATCACAAGTTCATGACCTCGGCACTGTTGATGCTGATTGGCTGCTGTTCATTTCTTCATTTTTTTTATTTTATTTTTACCTGCAGCTGGGAGCAGCTGAGTATAACTTTTTACACAGAACTTACTCTACTGAGCTGAGGAGATTGTGAGGTAAAATATCTTCCTTTTTTACATAGAGATGCTCAGGCGATATTTTCCTGTCAGCTTTTTACAGTTACACTAAATCAGTTTCAACTAATTTAGCATATGAGTATTATGTCCCTTTAAGCAGCATAGAAATGAAACAGGGGTTTTCAGAGTTTTTAGAAATACATTAAATCTAAAAGTCATATGGAGGTTTCAAAATCCTGATAGAAAATATTATACATGCGAATCAAAAACACATAAATCTTTTTCCCGAATTGATTATATTTTAATTAATGAGAAGCTAGTGGGTCAAGCAAGATCAGATTTCTCATATATTCGTGTCTCCAACCATGCACCCATTTCATTCTCTATTCAAGTAGGCTTTTCTAAGAAAAACCCAAACGTATTTATTTCTTTCATGTAATTAGCAAGAGTCCATGAGCTAGTGACGTATGGGATATACATTCCTACCAGGAGGGGCAAAGTTTCCCAAACCTCAAAATGCCTATAAATACACCCCTCACCACACCCACAATTCAGTTTTACAAACTTTGCCTCCGATGGAGGTGGTGAAGTAAGTTTGTGCTAGATTCTACGTTGATATGCGCTCCGCAGCAAGTTGGAGCCCGGTTTTCCTCTCAGCGTGCAGTGAATGTCAGAGGGATGTGAGGAGAGTATTGCCTATTTGAATGCAGTGATCTCCTTCTACGGGGTCTATTTCATAGGTTCTCTGTTATCGGTCGTAGAGATTAATCTCTTACCTCCTTTTTCAGATCGACGATATACTCTTATATATACCATTACCTCTACTGATTCTCGTTTCAGTACTGGTTTGGCTATCTGCTATATGTAGATGAGTGTCCTGGGGTAAGTAAGTCTTATTTTCTGTGACACTCCAAGCTATGGTTGGGCACTTTGTTTATAAAGTTCTAAATATATGTATTCAAACATTTATTTGCCTTGACTCAGAATGTTCAACTTTCCTTATTTTCAGACAGTCAGTTTCATATTTGGGATAATGCATTTTGATTTAACCATTTTTTCTTACCTTTAAATTTGACTTTTTCCCTGTGGGCTGTTAGGCTCGCGGGGGCTGAAAATGCTTCATTTTATTGCGTCATTCTTGGCGCGGACTTTTTTGGCGCAAAAATTCTATTTCCGTTTCCGGCGTCATACGTGTCGCCGGAAAGTTGCGTCATTTTTTTACGTTATTTCGCGCCAAAAATGTCGGCGTTCCGGATGTGGCGTCATTTTTGGCGCCAAAAAGCATTTAGGCGCCAAATAATGTGGGCGTCTTATTTGGCGCGAAAAAATATGGGCGTCGCTTTTGTCTCCACATTATTTAAGTCTCATTTCTTCTGTTATGTGTGATCAGTCCACGGGTCATCATTACTTCTGGGATATAACTCCTCCCCAACAGGAAATGCAAGAGGATTCACCCAGCAGAGCTGATATAGCTCCTCCCCTCTACGTCAGTCCCAGTCATTCTCTTGCACCCAACGACTAGATAGGATGTGTGAGAGGACTATGGTGATTATACTTAGTTTTTATGACTTCAATCAAAAGTTTGTTATTTTATAATAGCACCGGAGCGTGTTATTACTTCTCTGGCAGACTTTGAGGAAGAATCTACCAGAGTTTTTACTATGATTTTAACCGGAGTAGTTAAGATCATATTGCTGTTCTCGGCCATCTGAGGGAGGTAAAAGCTTCAGATCAGGGGACAGGGGCAGATGAATCTGCATTGAGGTATGTAGCAGTTTTTATTTTCTGAATGGAATTGATGAGAAAATCCTGCTATACCGTTATAATGACATGTATGTATACACTTCAGTATTCTGGGAATGGTACTTCACCGGAACTACTTTGTTAAAGGTCACTAATCTTTTTAATAAGTATTATATCATGTTAAACGTTTTTGCTGGAATGTAGAATCGTTTACACTGCTGAGGTACTGAGTAAATAAATGTTTGGGCTTTATTTTCCACTTGGCAGTAGTTTATTTTGAATTGTGACAGTTTCGTTTCTCTTCACTGCTGTGTGTGAGAGGGAGGGGCCGTTTTTGGCGCTCTTTGCTACGCATCAACAATTTCCAGTCAGCTATTATTTTTCCTGCATGATCCGGTTCATCTCTGACAGATCTCAGGGGTCTTCAAACTTCTTGAAGGGAGGTACATTCTCTCAGCAGAGCTGTGAGAATTTTTTATATTGACTGTGGATAAAGACGTTACTCAGTAATTTTTATGTCAAATTTAGTTATGTTATCTTACTAATGGGAACAAAACCTTTGCTAAAAGTTGTGTTGTTTTAAAGTTGATGCTATAACTGTTCTCAGTATATTATCTCAACTGTCATTTAATCCTTAATCGTTTAAGTACCTCTTTGAGGCACAGTACGTTTTTGCTAAAAAAGACTATAACCAGGTTGCAAGTTATTGCTAGTGTGTTAAACATGTCTGACTCAGAGGATATCTGTGTCATTTGTTCCAATGCCAAGGTGGAGCCCAATAGAAATTTATGTACTAACTGTATTGATGCTACTTTAAATAAAAGTCAATCTGTACAATGTGAACAAATTTCACCAATCTGCGAGGGGAGAGTTATGCCGACTAACTCGCCTCACGCGGCAGTACCTGCATCTCCCGCCCGGGAGGTGCGTGATATTATGGCGCCTAGTACATCTGGGCGGCCATTACAGATAACATTACAAGATATGGCTACTGTTATGACTGAAGTTTTGTCTAAATTACCTGAGCTAAGAGGCAAGCGTGATCACTCTGGGGTGAGAACAGAGTGCGCTGACAATACTAGGGCCATGTCTGATACTGCGTCACAGCTTGCAGAGCATGAGGACGGAGAGCTTCATTCTGTGGGTGACGGTTCTGATCCAAACAGATTGGATTCAGATATTTCAAATTTTAAATTTAAATTGGAGAACCTCCGTGTATTACTAGGGGAGGTCTTAGCAGCTCTCAATGATTGTAACACCGTTGCAATACCAGAGAAACTATGTAGGTTGGATAAATACTTTGCGGTACCGGCGAGTACTGACGTTTTTCCTATACCTAAGAGATTAACTGAAATTGTTACTAAGGAGTGGGATAGACCCGGTGTGCCGTTCTCACCCCCTCCAATATTTAGAAAGATGTTTCCAATAGACGCCACCACTCGGGACTTATGGCAAACGGTCCCTAAGGTGGAGGGAGCAGTTTCTACTCTAGCTAAGCGTACCACTATCCCGGTGGAGGATAGCTGTGCCTTTTCAGATCCAATGGATAAAAAATTGGAGGGTTACCTTAAGAAAATGTTTGTTCAACAAGGTTTTATTTTGCAACCCCTTGCATGTATCGCGCCGATTACGGCTGCGGCAGCATTTTGGATTGAGTCTCTGGAAGAGAACCTTAGTTCATATACGCTAGACGACATTATGGACAGGCTTAGAGTCCTTAAACTAGCTAATTCATTCATTTCGGAGGCCGTAGTACATTTAACCAAACTTACGGCTAAGAACTCAGGATTCGCCATACAGGCACGTAGGGCACTGTGGCTAAAATCCTGGTCAGCTGATGTTACTTCTAAGTCCAAATTACTTAATATACCTTTCAAAGGGCAGTCCTTATTTGGGCCCGGTTTGAAAGAAATTATCGCTGACATTACAGGAGGTAAGGGCCACGCCCTACCTCAAGACAAAGCCAAAGCTAAGGCTAGACAGTCTAATTTTCGTCCCTTTCGGAATTTCAAAACAGGAGCAGCGTCAACCTCCACTGCACCAAAACAGGAAGGAGCTGTTGCTCGTTACAGGCAAGGCTGGAAGCCCAACCAGTCCTGGAACAAGGGCAAACAGGCCAGGAAACCTGCTGCTGCCCCAAAGACAGCATGAACCGAGAGCCCCCGATCCGGGACCGGATCTAGTGGGGGGCAGACTTTCTCTCTTCGCCCAGGCCTGGGCAAGAGATGTTCAGGATCCCTGGGCGCTAGAGATCATATCTCAGGGATACCTTCTAGACTTCAAATTATCTCCCCCAAGAGGGAGATTTCATCTGTCAAGATTGTCAACAAACCAGATAAAGAAAGAAGCGTTTCTACGCTGTGTACAAGATCTGTTATTAATGGGAGTGATCCATCCGGTTCCGCGGTCGGAACAAGGACAAGGGTTCTACTCAAACCTGTTTGTGGTTCCCAAAAAAGAGGGAACCTTCAGACCAATCTTAGATTTAAAGATTCTAAACAAATTCCTAAGAGTTCCATCGTTCAAAATGGAAACTATTCGGACAATCTTGCCCATGATCCAAAAGGGTCAGTACATGACCACAGTGGATTTAAAAGATGCTTACCTTCACATACCGATCCACAAAGATCATCACCGGTATCTACGGTTTGCCTTCCTAGACAGGCACTACCAGTTTGTAGCTCTTCCATTCGGATTGGCTACGGCCCCAAGAATCTTCACAAAGATTCTAGGTGCCCTCCTGGCGGTACTAAGACCGCGAGGGATTTCGGTAGCTCCGTATCTAGACGACATTCTAATACAGGCTTCAAGCTTTCAAACTGCCAAGTCTCATACAGAGTTAGTTCTGGCATTTCTAAGGTCGCATGGATGGAAAGTGAACGAAAAGAAGAGTTCTCTTTTTCCTCTCACAAGAGTTCCATTCTTGGGGACTCTTATAGATTCTGTAGAAATGAAGATTTACCTGACAGAGGACAGGTTAACAAAACTTCAAGATGCATGCCGTGTCCTTCATTCCATTCAACACCCGTCAGTAGCTCAATGCATGGAGGTGATCGGCTTAATGGTAGCGGCAATGGACATAGTACCTTTTGCACGCCTACACCTCAGACCGCTGCAATTATGCATGCTAAGTCAGTGGAATGGGGATTACTCAGATTTGTCCCCTACTCTGAATCTGAATCAAGAGACCAGAAATTCTCTTCTATGGTGGCTTCATCGGCCACACCTGTCCAGGGGGATGCCATTCAGCAGGCCAGACTGGACAATTGTAACAACAGACGCCAGCCTACTAGGTTGGGGCGCTGTCTGGAATTCTCTGAAGGCTCAGGGATTATGGAATCAGGAGGAGAGTCTCCTTCCAATAAACATTCTGGAATTGAGAGCAGTTCTCAATGCCCTTCTGGCTTGGCCCCAATTAACAACTCGGGGGTTCATCAGGTTTCAGTCGGACAATATCACGACTGTAGCTTACATCAACCATCAGGGAGGGACAAAAAGCTCCCTAGCAATGATGGAAGTATCAAAGATAATTCGATGGGCAGAGTCTCACTCTTGCCACCTGTCAGCAATCCACATCCCGGGAGTGGAGAACTGGGAGGCGGATTTCTTGAGTCGCCAGACTTTTCATCCGGGGGAATGGGAACTTCATCCGGAGGTCTTTGCCCAAATACTTCGACGTTGGGGCAAACCAGAGATAGATCTCATGGCGTCTCGCCAGAACGCCAGACTTCCTCACTACGGGTCCAGATCCAGGGATCCGGGAGCGGTTCTGATAGATGCTTTGACAGCACCTTGGAACTTCAGGATGGCTTATGTTTTTCCACCCTTCCCGCTGCTTCCTCGATTGATTGCCAAAATCAAACAGGAGAGAGCATCAGTGATTCTAATAGCACCTGCATGGCCACGCAGGACTTGGTATGCAGATCTAGTGGACATGTCATCCTGTCCGCCTTGGTCTCTACCTCTAAGACAGGACCTTCTGATACAGGGTCCGTTCAAACATCAAAATCTAACTTCTCTGAAACTGACTGCTTGGAAATTGAACGCTTGATTTTATCAAAACGTGGTTTTTCTGAGTCGGTTATTGATACCCTGATACAGGCTAGGAAGCCTGTTACCAGAAAGATTTACCATAAAATATGGCGTAAATACCTATACTGGTGTGAATCCAAACGTTACTCCTGGAGTAAGGTTAGGATCTCTAGGATCTTGTCCTTTCTACAAGAGGGCTTAGAAAAGGGTTTATCGGCTAGTTCCTTAAAGGGACAGATTTCAGCTCTGTCCATCTTGTTACACAGGCGTCTGTCAGAAAATCCAGACGTCCAGGCCTTTTGTCAGGCTTTAGCTAGGATCAAGCCTGTGTTTAAAGCTGTTGCTCCACCATGGAGTTTAAACTTAGTTCTTAACGTTTTACAGGGTGTTCCGTTTGAACCCCTTCATTCCATTGATATAAAATTGTTATCTTGGAAAGTTCTGTTTTTAATGGCTATTTCCTCTGCTCGAAGAGTCTCTGAGTTATCAGCATTACATTGTGATTCTCCTTATCTGATTTTTCACTCAGACAAGGTAGTTCTGCGTACTAAACCTGGGTTCTTACCTAAGGTAGTTACTAACAGGAATATCAATCAAGAGATTGTTGTTCCATCCTTGTGTCCAAATCCTTCTTCAAAGAAGGAACGTCTTCTACACAATCTGGATGTAGTTCGTGCTCTCAAGTTCTACTTGCAGGCAACTAAAGAGTTTCGTCAAACTTCTTCCCTGTTTGTCGTTTATTCTGGACAGAGGAGAGGTCAAAAAGCTTCTGCTACCTCTCTCTCTTTTTGGCTTCGTAACATAATACGTTTAGCCTATGAGACTGCTGGACAGCAGCCTCCTGAAAGAATTACAGCTCATTCCACTAGAGCTGTGGCTTCCACTTGGGCCTTTAAGAATGAGGCCTCTGTTGAACAGATTTGCAAGGCTGCAACTTGGTCTTCGCTTCATACTTTTTCCAAATTTTACAAATTTGACACTTTTGCTTCTTCGGAGGCTATTTTTGGGAGAAAGGTTCTTCAGGCAGTGGTTCCTTCTGTATAATGAGCCTGCCTATCCCTCCCGTCATCCGTGTACTTTTGCTTTGGTATTGGTATCCCAGAAGTAATGATGACCCGTGGACTGATCACACATAACAGAAGAAAACATAATTTATGCTTACCTGATAAATTCCTTTCTTCTGTTGTGTGATCAGTCCACGGCCCGCCCTGTTTTTAAGGCAGGTAAATATCTTTTAAATTATACTCCAGTCACCACTTCACCCTTGGTTACTCCTTTCTCGTTGATTCTTGGTCGAATGACTGGGACTGACGTAGAGGGGAGGAGCTATATCAGCTCTGCTGGGTGAATCCTCTTGCATTTCCTGTTGGGGAGGAGTTATATCCCAGAAGTAATGATGACCCGTGGACTGATCACACAACAGAAGAAAGGAATTTATCAGGTAAGCATAAATTATGTTTTTTTATTGCTTCTGGTTGCTAGAAGCTTGTTCTTTGGCATTTTTTCCCATTCCTGAAACTGTCATTTAAGGAATTTGATCAATTTTGCTTTATATATATGTTGTTTTTTCTCTTACATATTGCAAGATGTCTCACGTTGCATCTGAGTCAGAAGATACTACAGGAAAATCGCTGTCAAGTGCTGAATCTACCAAAGCTAAGTGTATCTGCTGTAAACTTTTGGTAGCTATTTCTCCAGCTGTTGTTTGTATTGATTGTCATGACAAACTTGTTAAAGCAGATAATATTTCCTTTAGTAAAGTACCATTGCCTGTTGCAGTTCCCTCAACATCTAAGGTGCAGAATGTTCCTGATAATATAAGAGATTTTGTTTCTGAATCCATAAAGAAGGCTATGTCTGTTATTTCTCCTTCTAGTAAACGTAAAAAATCTTTTAAAACTTCTCTCCCTACAGATGAATTTTTAAATGAACATCATCATTCTGATTCTGATGACTCCTCTGGTTCAGAGGATTCTGTCTCTGAGGTTGATGCTGATAAATCTTCATATTTATTTAAAATGGAATTTATTCGTTCTTTACTTAAAGAAGTTCTAATTGCTTTAGAAATAGAGGATTCTGGTCCTCTTGATACTAATTCTAAACATTTGGATAAGGTATTTAAAGCTCCTGTGGTTATTCCAGAAGTTTTTCCTGTTCCTAATGCTATTTCTGCAGTAATTTCCAAAGAATGGGATAAATTGGGTAATTCATTTACTCCTTCTAAACGTTTTAAGCATTTATATACTGTGCCGTCTGACAGATTAGAATTTTGGGACAAAACCCCTAAAGTTGATGGGGCTATTTCTACCCTTGCTAAACGTACTACTATTCCTACGTCAGATGGTACTTCGTTTAAGGATCCTCTAGATAGGAAAATTGAGTCCTTTCTAAGAAAAGCTTATCTGTGTTCAGGTAATCTTCTTAGACCTGCTATATCTTTGGCTGATGTTGCTGCAGCTTCAACTTTTTGGTTGGAAACTTTAGCGCAACAAGTAACACATCGTGATTCTCATGACATTATTATTCTTCTTCAGCATGCTAATAATTTTATCTGTGATGCCATTTTTGATATTATCAGAGTTGATGTCAGGTTTATGTCTCTAGCTATTTTAGCTAGAAGAGCTTTATGGCTTAAAACTTGGAATGCTGATATGGCTTCTAAATCAACTTTACTTTCTATTTCTTTCCAGGGTAACAAATTATTTGGTTCTCAGTTGGATTCCATCATTTCAACTGTTACTGGTGGGAAAGGAACTTTTTTACCACAGGATAAAAAATCTAAAGGTAAAAGCAGGGCTAATAATCGTTTTCGTTCCTTTCGTTTCAACAAAGAACAAAAGCCTGATCCTTCATCCTCAGGAGCAGTTTCAGTTTGGAAACCATCTCCAGTCTGGAATAAATCCAAGCCAGCTAGAAAGGCAAAGCCTGCTTCTAAGTCCACATGAAGGTGCGGCCCTCATTCCAGCTCAGCTGGTAGGGGGCAGGTTACGTTTTTTCAAGGAAATTTGGATCAATTCTGTTCACAATCTTTGGATTCAGAACATTGTTTCAGAAGGGTACAGAATTGGTTTCAAGATGAGACCTCCTGCAAAGAGATGTTTTCTTTCCCGTGTCCCAGTAAATCCAGTAAAAGCTCAAGCATTTCTGAAATGTGTTTCAGATCTAGAGTTGACTGGAGTAATTATGCCAGTTCCAGTTCAGGAACAGGGGATGGGGTTTTATTCAAATCTCTTCATTGTACCAAAGAAGGAGAATTCCTTCAGACCAGTTCTGGATCTAAAAATATTGAATCGTTATGTAAGGATACCAACGTTCAAAATGGTAACTGTAAGGACTATCTTGCCTTTTGTTCAGCAAGGGAATTTTATGTCCACAATAGATTTACAGGATGCATATCTGCATATTCCGATTCATCCAGATCATTATCAGTTCCTGAGATTCTCTTTTCTGGACAAGCATTACCAGTTTGTGGCTCTGCCGTTTGGCCTAGCTACAGCTCCAAGAATTTTTACAAAGGTTCTCGGTGCCCTTCTGTCTGTAATCAGAGAACAGGGTATTGTGGTATTTCCTTATTTGGACGATATCTTGGTACTTGCTCAGTCTTTACATTTAGCAGAATCTCATACGAATCGACTTGTGTTGTTTCTTCAAGATCATGGTTGGAGGATCAATTTACCAAAAAGTTCTTTGATTCCTCAGACAAGGGTAACCTTTCTGGGTTTCCAGATGGATTCAGTGTCCATGACTGTCTTTAACAGACAAGAGACGTCTAAAATTGATTGCAGCTTGTCGAAACCTTCAGTCACAATCATTCCCTTCGGTAGCCTTATGCATGGAAATTCTAGGTCTTATGACTGCTGCATCGGACGCGATCCCCTTTGCTCGTTTTCACATGCGACCTCTTCAGCTCTGTATGCTGAAGCAATGGTGCAAGGATTACACGAAGATATCTCAATTAATATCTTTAAAACCGATTGTTCGACACTCTCTAACATGGTGGACAGATCACCATCGTTTAATTCAGGGGGCTTCTTTTGTGCTTCCGACCTGGACTGTAATTTCAACAGATGCAAGTCTCACGGGTTGGGGAGCTGTGTGGGGATCTCTGACGGCACAGGGAGTTTGGGAATCTCAGGAGGTGAGATTACCTATCAATATCTTGGAACTCCGTGCAATTTTCAGAGCTCTTCAGTTTTGGCCTCTTCTGAAGAGAGAATCGTTCATTTGTTTTCAGACAGACAATGTCACAACTGTGGCATACATCAATCATCAAGGAGGGACTCACAGTCCTCTGGCTATGAAAGAAGTATCTCGAATTTTGGTTTGGGCGGAATCCAGCTCCTGTCTAATCTCTGCGGTTCATATCCCAGGTGTAGACAATTGGGAAGCGGATTATCTCAGTCGCCAAACGTTGCATCCGGGCGAATGGTCTCTTCACCCAGAGGTATTTCTTCAGATTGTTCAAATGTGGGAACTTCCAGAAATAGATCTGATGGCGTCCCATCTAAACAAGAAACTTCCCAGGTATCTGTCCAGATCCCGGGATCCTCAGGCGGAGGCAGTGGATGCATTATCACTTCCTTGGAAGTATCATCCTGCCTATATCTTTCCGCCTCTAGTTCTTCTTCCAAGAGTAATCTCCAAGATTCTGAAGGAATGCTCGTTTGTTCTGCTGGTAGCTCCGGCATGGCCTCACAGGTTTTGGTATGCGGATCTTGTCCGGATGGCCTCTTGCCAACCGTGGACTCTTCCGTTAAGACCAGACCTTCTGTCACAAGGTCCTTTTTTCCATTAGGATTTGAAATCCTTAAATTTAAAGGTATGGAGATTGAACGCTTGATTCTTGGTCAAAGAGGTTTCTCTGACTCCGTGATTAATACTATGTTACAGGCTCGTAAATCTGTATCTCGAGAGATATATTATAGAGTCTGGAAGACTTATATTTCTTGGTGTCTTTCTCATCATTTTTCTTGGCATTCTTTTAGAATACCGAGAATTTTACAGTTTCTTCAGGATGGTTTGGATAAGGGTTTGTCCGCAAGTTCTTTGAAAGGACAAATCTCTGCTCTTTCTGTTCTTTTTCACAGAAAGATTGCTATTCTTCCTGATATTCATTGTTTTGTACAAGCTTTGGTTCGTATAAAACCTGTCATTAAGTCAATTTCTCCTCCTTGGAGTTTGAATTTGGTTCTGGGAGCTCTTCAAGCTCCTCCGTTTGAACCTATGCATTCATTGGACATTAAATTACTTTCTTGGAAAGTTTTGTTCCTTTTGGCCATCTCTTCTGCCAGAAGAGTTTCTGAATTATCTGCTCTTTCTTGTGAGTCTCCTTTTCTGATTTTTCATCAGGATAAGGCGGTGTTGCGAACTTCTTTTGAATTTTTACCTAAAGTTGTGAATTCCAACAACATTAGTAGAGAAATTGTGGTTCCTTCATTATGTCCTAATCCTAAGAATTCTAAGGAGAAATCGTTGCATTCTTTGGATGTTGTTAGAGCTTTGAAATATTATGTTGAAGCTACGAAATCTTTCCGTAAGACTTCTAGTCTATTTGTTATCTTTTCCGGTTCTAGAAAAGGCCAGAAAGCTTCTGCCATTTCTTTGGCATCTTGGTTGAAATCTTTAATTCATCTTGCCTATGTTGAGTCGGGTAAAATTCCGCCTCAGAGAATTACAGCTCATTCTACTAGGTCAGTTTCTACTTCCTGGGCGTTTAGGAATGAAGCTTCGGTTGACCAGATCTGCAAAGCAGCAACTTGGTCCTCTTTGCATACTTTTACTAAATTCTACCATTTTGATGTATTTTCTTCTTCTGAAGCAGTTTTTGGTAGAAAAGTACTTCAGGCAGCGGTTTCAGTTTGAATCTTCTGCTTATGTTTTTCATTAAACTTTATTTTGGGTGTGGATTATTTTCAGCAGGAATTGGCTGTCTTTATTTTATCCCTCCCTCTCTAGTGACTCTTGTGTGGAAAGATCCACATCTTGGGTAGTCATTATCCCATACGTCACTAGCTCATGGACTCTTGCTAATTACATGAAAGAAAACATAATTTATGTAAGAACTTACCTGATAAATTCATTTCTTTCATATTAGCAAGAGTCCATGAGGCCCGCCCTTTTTTTGTGGTGGTTATGATTTTTTTGTATAAAGCACAATTATTCCAATTCCTTATTTTATATGCTTTCGCACTTTTTTCTTATCACCCCACTTCTTGGCTATTCGTTAAACTGAATTGTGGGTGTGGTGAGGGGTGTATTTATAGGCATTTTGAGGTTTGGGAAACTTTGCCCCTCCTGGTAGGAATGTATATCCCATACGTCACTAGCTCATGGACTCTTGCTAATATGAAAGAAATGAATTTATCAGGTAAGTTCTTACATAAATTATGTTTTTTCTTAAATATTTATATACAAATGTTAAATTTAAAAATTGGCTATTAGATACCTGGCGCAAGTATGTGGCACAAAATGAAAATTCAGTTAAAAATCAGGAAATCTATTGGGAGGCATCTAAAGCTGTACGTAGGGACGAAATAAAATCTTTTGTTATTAAGATGCGTAAAAAAATACGGCAAGGGACTTGCAGCTTTCTAATCAGCTAAGCAGAGCATATGATCATTATATAGGTGAACCTACACCAACTAATTGGTCAAAATATATGCAAGCCAGGAAAGAAAGGGATATTTTTTTACAGCAAACCTTAAGAACGAATGCTAGGTTATACAAATATGGGGGCAAAATTGGGAAATATCTTGCCAACTTAATTAAACAAGCTCGTGGATCGAATGCTATCACAAAAATACAAATAGGGAAAAAGAGCCTAACCCAGTCCGAAGATATAAGCAAAGAATTTCTTGCTTATTATCAAAAACTTTCCCTCTCTAAGGAAACAAATGTGCAGAATAAGAATTCCTTCTGGAATAGATGCTCCTTACCTCAATTAAAAGAGGAACTTTCTGAACTAAATAAACCAATAGGGGAAGAAGAGCTTGTCCAGGTAATTCAATCAGGTAAATGTGATAAAGCTGCTGGGCCTGATGGCCTCCCAATCGACTATTATAAAATTCTAATGACAGAATTGGCTAAACCTTTACAAAGATTATTTAATATATATTTCGCTCAAAATAGCTCTATGTCTAAAAATCATAATTTATTTAAGAAAATTAGGACAGATTTAAAGAAATGGTCCACGTTACCACTGTCTTTAGCCGGGAAAGTCAATTTAATAAAAATTATAACTTTACCAAAACTATTATATATTATGCAGAATTTACCTTTATTCTTAAAAAAACAGAATATTAAAAAATTAAATGGTATGCTCAGAGCGTTTCTTTGGGGTTTGGGTAAGCCTAGGCTCTCATTGTATAGCCTTTCACAGCTCAAGGAATATGCAGGGTTGGGCCTGCCTGCATTTCAGAAATACAATCTAACTTGTCTGATAAAAATTGTCCCAGAATGGTTATTGGATTTGCTGCGGCTCTGTATAAAAGAGATTGAATTCCCTTATTTCAAACCTTATGTTTTTATAGCTCTCTTACATATTGATGTTAAATCATGGCCCCCTGATCTGAAATATCTTATTACCTTTAGAATTCCTAGGCAAAATTTTTGTAAAGGCCTAAACGCAGATTTTCATAATTTTACATTTTTACCTATTGTAGGCAATCCTGTATTTCTCCCGGGCTGTGATTCTATGATATTCCGGTCATGGAAACTAAAAGGCTTGGAATTTTTTTCACAATTTATAGATATTGCAACTTGCGGTCCATTCATTCACAGATCTTAAAAGCATAATAGTATAGTATAATTTACCAAATTGCGATATGTTTGGATATTTCCAAGTAAGGCATTTTTTAAATTCAGTTAACTTAGAATCCTTCTCAAAAAACTGGTAAGGAATTTATGCTGGGATTAATCTATTCAGGCAAGGTAGAGTGTCTATCTTGGGTTGGTATAATCTTTTATTAAAAGTAGGTGAAAAATATATTGAGGATATTGTAGGTGGAATTAAGAGTTTCTGATATTGAATACTGAAGTAGTAAGTAAAAGTGTAGCCAGAGCATGGCGGGCAACACCTCAGTTATTGTGGCGAGAGTCACACATAAAACTGATTTATAGGACATAATATCGCCACATGATTTAGGGAAATGGAGAAAGAGTCCAGATTATAAGTGCGCTTGATGTAGTTTCCGCTGGTTGATTTAATGCATTGTCTTTGGGACTGTCCGAAAGTAAGAGATTTTTGGGGTAAGATTACATACTGGCTATCTAAGATTTTGAAGCGGGTAATTGTCCTATGTAAGGAGGAGTCAGTCTTTCTCAGAGTCTTATCTAGTGAAAGGGAAGAGTGAGGACTCTGACTTCATTGACTTTTTTATAATGAATGCACAAAATATAATCTTTTCCTCATGGAAAGATAAAAATAGTCTGAAGTTCACGCTTTTCCTGAAAAATGCAGATCAAAGCAATTCTAGAGCAATATGAAATAAATAGTGCAGCAGAAAAAGAAATTCAGGATTATTTCCTAAAATGGGGCAGTTATATTAATAGTCTACCAATTAGTGTTCAATCACAATATATCAGAACCTTTGTATCTTCTATTACTGTTCAAAATATGCGTCTTAGAGGGGAACTTAATGCCCTGATGTAAAACAAAATATAATAAAAATGCGAGAGGGAATAGAAGGGGGGGGGGGGGTCCCGTTTTTGTGTTCTTATAAAAAACTTCAACAGTGTTCAACTATTAGAAACATAGAGCCATGTAATCTAGGTGTTCTTTTTTGTTTGCCTAAACATGTCTGGTTAAGTATGTCCTAGATGTCGCAGTATTTGGTACACGTTTTGTAACGACACCCTGCGTGGTAGAATATGACATGTAATGGGTATGCAATGTACTTTTCTTTTTCTTCTATTTGTTGTTAAAGAAATAAATAAAATAAAATAAAAAGATACTGTATAACTGGAAAATGTTTGCTTGTGCGCCACCATGTGGGAGTATTGCTTTACTGCACTTTAAAGGAATACAAGAAATAACCTACTTGGTGGTGCAGCATTTATCTACAAAATGTTTGCTGCTTGCGCCACCATGTGGGGGCTTTGTTTTACTGCATCTGCTGCTAAACTATCTGAAATCACATTTTGCTTAAAGGGACATTTAACACTTTGAGATGTAATATAAAATGATAAATTGTATATAATGAAACAACTCTGCAATATACTTTCATTATTTATTTTTTCCCCTTTTCCTGTAATTCCATTCTGAAATTGTGAGATTTTCAGTTCCTGTTAGAAATGGAAGTGCAGAACTCTGTTATATTTCACACAGCCATTGGCTGCACACTCTAGTGACCTTTTTATAACTGTCCCTGATTGGCTACAGCAGAGAAGGTAACCTAAGTTACAACATGGCAGCGCCCATTGTTTTATAGACACTAAAACTTTACACTTATTTTGTCAATATTTAAACAGCTAATGAAACTTTATAAAATACACCTACTTGTTGTTCTCAGCCTAATCTTTTCTTTGAATGCATTATTCTGTCTAGCGTTTATTTAGTGTTTAATGTCCCTTTAAAGGACCACTTAATGCAGTAGAATTGCATAACTAACAAGTGCATAATAAATAGGGGTGTCAAAAATAATCGCCATTGCGATGCATCGCGATGCAGCCATTAACGTTGCTGCATCGATGCGGTGCAAGATCAGAATCGATTCAGGGTCAGTGACGTCATCGCACAATGTCACGTGACCCCGCCTCTCCCACTGACTGATGCGAGGGCTTAAAGTAATGGCAGGTAATGGCAGACAGAGTAAATATTGATTGATTCTATTTTGAACATCAGCACGCTCAGTGCAGTTGTCTGACAAGCGGACAGCAGCCTCGTGTAACACAGTGAATATTTCCTTGTATTATCGCTTCCCTGCTTACTCACTGTTGCGGTCTCTGCTGCATATTTCCTCTTTGTCAGACCCCTAGCCCAGCACCAAACGAGCATTTGAGTGTTGCTATTAGATATAGAAAAAGTCAAGTTTTACAAAAGTATCTAATAGCAACACTCAAATGCTCGTTTGGTGCTGGGCTAGGGGTCTGACAAAGAGAAAACATGCAGCAGAGACCGCAACAGTTAACAGGGAAGCGATAATACAAGGAAATAGTCACTGTGTTACACGAGGCTGCTGTCAGTTGGTCAGACTGCTTCTGCCCTGTCAGATCTCTCCTATTCTTGAAGCAGGCTACACAGCAGGGAGGGCTTAATTAATCACATTCACCCGGCCAGCACCTTTACCTCTAGGACAACTTATTGAAGCCGTTCAGTAAGTGGTTGGTGCAGCTGTTAATAAAGGTTCCGGTAAGAGGAAATGACATAGCATTCCTTCCCAGCTTCAGATCATCACAGAGCCGTAATAAACATGTTTAGAGTGCCTACATGATTGATTAGGTGACCCTTTATGTCAGTTAAGAGCCCTAATCATTAACGGTGACACTGCACTGCTCACACATACCATGCATTCCTTTCAAAGCTCTCCAATACCCAGAATACTAGTCTCACTGTCTCATATGAGCTTAGGGAGCCAAATAACAGCCCATCTATGATCTAAGTGTAATATGTGGCAGGGTATTGTATTATAGTTGTGCTTTGTATGTGTATATAAATAAATGTATATGTTACATATAAACCTATACATTTTAAAAGCATATCTATTACCTTAAATCTAAATTCATTATTTTTATTTAAAAAAAAAATCAATATCACACATATCCTATGTTAGTTATGTATTTGGGACCTGCTCTGCTAAAAGTTAATCATTTATACACCTTGGTTCATAAACTGTGCATTATTCCCTGACAAAAGAGGCAAGTCCAGAATTATTATTTAACATGCCAGGACCATAGTACCTTATATCCTAGAAACATCCCCTTAGCAATCCCCTTTTTTTTTTTTTAAAGCAGATAAAATAAAAAAGGGAGTTCTGACTGCTTGAATTTGTTAATGAAAATCATGGGCAGTAATCGTGATGCATCGTAGAATCGAATCGTATCGAATCGTTACGATGATAATCGTAATCGAATCGTGAGACAGGTGAAGATGCGCAGCTCTAATAATAAAGACAGTGATCTAACACCTACTCTGAATTTCATATAAGCAGTAGATTTTTTTTCTGACAAATTCATATTTTCTCCCATTTTCCAGCCCCCTGTATCATGTGACAGACATCAGCCAATCACAGACTAGCATACCTATACCCTGTGAGCTTGTGCACATGCTCAGTAGGATCTTGTGGTTGAGAAACATTGATGTAGTACATACGTTTGTATTTTATTCCAGGTTTGAGTGAGTGAGCTCAAAATGTTTCTTTCATGATTCAGATAGAACATACAAATTTTGTTTTGTTCTTTTTATTCTTTGTTGAAGAAGTATCTAGATAGGTAGCGTGCACTGTCTGGAGCCCTACATGACAGGAAACAGTGCTGCCATCTAGTGCTCCTTCTAAAGGATAGCATTCTTGCAAAACAGCTGCAGGCACGTGCACACTCCTTAAAGGGACACTCAATGCATTAGAATTACATAACTAACAAGTACGTAATAAAAAAGACAATGCAATAGCTCTTACTTTTTTTCTGACAATTTTTTCCCCCCATTTTCAGGCATTTTCTAGTATACGTATACCCTGTGAGCTTGTGCACATGCTGAGTAGGATCTTGTTCCTCAGAAAGTGTGAATATAAAAAGACTGTGCACAATTTGATATTGGAAGTAAATTAGAAAGTAACTCATAACTGCTGCTCATAAAATCATAAATGTTTATTTTGACTTGTGTCCCTTTATCTTACCTTCCTGCTTTTCAACAAAGGATAACAAGAAAATGTGATAATAGAAGACAATTGGAAAGTTGTTTAAAATTGAATGTTCTATCTGAATCATGAAAGAAACATTTGTGTTTTATGTCCCTTTAATAAACAGAGGCTGAATGGCACAAGATGAGGAAGGGGTTAATGTAATTTGAGCTTAGCTTTATTAACCCTGTGTTTCCAGAGAACACTTCATTACTTAGATGTACGTGTTGTAGCCCTCTTTGGCAAGCAGGGGGTTAAACTGCACAGCCCAATAGGGTCACGTTGTCTTCTCCCAGCAGGTTTTGTGTCACTGTATTTTATTTGCTGATTGTCTTCTCCGCGGGGTTGAAGTGACTTCTTAGACTCTCCCAGCACTGATAGTAATTCTTATCGAGTCGGTTGCAGGTCTGAAGGCCCCATCTGGTCACTGACATACTCAGCGAAGACTCGAACATGAAGGCCTGGGGAGGAGAGAGAGAGGGACCGGTCTAAGGCAGATGCAACAAGAACTACTAAAGGCACACGTGACCCTAACAGGATTCAGAGCTTCTCTGGAGGGTAGATACCCTGAGGCAACATGATAAACAATTTGATATTTGCAGATGAGAGATTAATCATACACCTCTTCTGCCATTCACAATCTTTATGTTAAACTTTATATCTCTGGCTGAACGTCATACCCCTTTTATTTGCTTTTCTAAATTGGATATTTGTGCACTACAAAGTATTGGTTTATAATATATGAATGTGTAGCTTTTTGTTACAATAATATGATAGTAATGCTATGTGCATCAATATGTAGTTATAGAGTCATTTCTTTCATGAAGCCTGTGTATTTTATTTTTATAAAATTACAATATACATTCATTATTTATTTTGCTGTAAACTACCCCTGAATATTACTTAAAGGGACAGTCTACACCAGAATTTTTATTGTTTTAAAAGATAGATAATCCCTTTATTACCCATTCCCCAGTTTTGCATAACCAACACAGTTATAATAATATACTTTTAACCTCTGTGATTATCTTGTATCTAAGCCTCTGCAAACTGCCCCTTTTTTTCAGTTCTTTTGACAGACTTGCAGTCTAGCCAATCAGTGCCTGCTCCCAGATTACTTCACATGCACGAGCACAGTTTTATCTATATGAAATATGTGAACTAACACCCTCTAGTGGTGAAAAACTGTTAAAATGCAATCTGAAAGAGGTGGGCTTCAAGGTCTAAGAAATTAGCATATGAACCTCCTAGGTTAAGCTTTCAACTAAGAATACCAAGAGAACAAAGCAAAATTGGTGATAAAAGTAAATTGGAAAATTGTTTAAAATGACATGCCCTATCTGAATCATGAACGTTTATCTTGGCCTAGACTGTCCCTTTAAGTCTCCCACAGAGGCTGAAGAACCTCCATCATACTCATCACATAGGGAAAGTTACCTGCAGCATTCTACACAGTGATTGGTTAGTTCAGAGCCCATTTACACCTGTCCCTAATTGTTCATATGAAAGTAGACCAAAACATTTATGCAAAGAAAAATCTAGTGTACAATGTCCCTTAACTGCACTGTACATGTGCTCACCCCCCCCCCCCAAAAAAAAACAAACTCCCACACATACATAAAGCTTCTCATCTGAGACACATGAGATCAATGAGAGTATTCAGAGAATATACAAAACCACAGACTGGGGCATAACCTTTTCTCAAATTACCAGGAAATATGGATAAAGAAATTGTACTGTAAAAAAAGATATGGCGGGGTAGAGCAGAATATGTAAGGTCTGGGGTGGGATATAGATTAGTTACACATTATTAGGGAGTTCTTGGTTGGGGTTAGGGTAGTTCCAGTTTTGATTTTAATAAATATAACAGAAGGACAAAACTTTCATTCTGGGCTGTTCCTAGAAATTCCTGAATGATTGGGAACTATGGAAATCTACACAGAGTTTATTATATCACTAGGGTGTAAAGGTTACAGTAGCATCAGGACCTAATTTGGTGAAATAAGTAGCATGTAGGGAGTTATTAGGTACACCAGTGATTTTTAACCTTTTTTTTTTGCCGTGGCACACTTTTTTACATTAAAAATCCTGTGGCACACCACCATCCCAAAATTTTAAAAAAATCACACATTGTAGCCTAATACAGCATATATATATATATATATATATATACACATACACACAAACACACACATACTGTATGTATTGTGCTGTTATGCCATGCCTCCTACAAACTACCCCTGCACTGGGAGTAAAAAACAAGCAAAGTTTAAAAAATATGTCACACTGTTGTCAGTCTGCCGTGGCACACCTGAGGATCTCTCACGGCACACTAGTGTGCCACGGCACACTGGTTGAAAAACACTGAGGTACACCATAGCACTAATTAATAGTGGAAAAACACAAAATAACTATTTAAGGCTTTCTAGAGATCATATACATTAATATTAAAAAACATTTATAGAATATCTGCATATTCCATATTGCTTTAACATACCAAAATTCCCTAGATACCAGAACCAAAAAAGCTATCAGAAGTAATTGGGGGAAGTTCTAGTAACTATACCTGAAGCTAAATTGGGTTGGAGGCGTGGTCTGGGAGGAGACATAGTCGTGGTCAGTTTCACTTTGGGAACCTTTGATAGAAATACTTCCTTCTCTATCCTTTACACATTTCCTTACTCTGCGTAGACCACTGGGTCTTTATAAAGGGCACTACCCCACAAATTTAAGGCAGCTGGCATCTTTGAGGTTTGATTGTGCAATAGTACAGAATGAGAGTGCACATAACCCCTAGAACTTCACTGATCAGCCCCTATCAGTATCCTTTGTTAGTCCTACTTACCATAGTGCCATCAGCCACCCTCTCTGGTTCCAGCTTGGCATTGATGGCCTTCTCAAAGCAGTCAACATCTGGCCCATGAGGGGTCATCACACTGTGCAGGCTCCCTCCGCCGGGCTGGAATCCCTCCTCTTTAGCTTCATAACGACCCTTTATTAGCCCCATAAATTCGCTCATGCAGTTTCCTGGAAAGCGAGGAGACATGAGGTGACTGTAGCTATACGGCCATATACTGTGCAGTGTGAGGCCTCTACAAGCATTACACACAGTGACAACAGCAGGTGTCACACCCAATGAGAAACACATAAGGAAACAAAACATCTAGGCCCATTTTTGGTGAACAACCTGGGTTATTCTTGCTGATTGGTGGATAAATTCACCCACCAATTAACAAGTGCTGTCCAGGGTCTGAACAAAAAAATTAGCTTAGATGCCTTCTTTTTCAAATAAAGATAGCAAAAGAACGAAGATAAATTGATAATAGGAGTAAATTAGAAAGTTGAATAAAATTGCATGCTCTATCTGAATCACAAAATAAACAAATTAACTCTTTGAGTGCTAAGCACTTTCCCACCTGGGTGCTAAGATTTTTTAATGTTTTTTTTATTTTTTGAACAATTTTTTTAAAACTTTTTTAAAAAAATGTTCAGACCCCCAAGCCTTACACTGCTGGAAAGGTTAGGCGATTGCCTTTCCAATGGTGGGTCTTGGGGGTCTGTAGCTGCTTAGATGCCTGAGATACAGGCTTCTAAGCAGCATGCCCCCTGCTCCTATACTTAACATTGTTAAGTATAAATAAAGTTGCACGGTGACGTTACCACGCAAAATGGGAAGCCCCGGCGATGCCTGTCACTCTACAGGCACGATCACCGGGGTAGGAGGGGGTGGGAGCCCCCAGATCTCCCTCAAGGTGGGAGAGTGCTAGCGACGGCTCTGAGCCGTCATTAGCACCAGAGTGGGAAACTCTGCAACGGCTCAGAGCCGTCACTAGCACTCAAAGGGTTAACAGTTTTATATCTAACGCCATAGTGCTGCGTAAGACATTGGCACTTTATAAATAAATAATTATAATGATAATAAAAAGTAACATGCATTACATAGGTTTGTTATGTTCCTTGCATCAGGTGACAGGTTTTATTACAGGACTTTATATCTGTAAAGAATAATACAACAACATCCTTATGTGCTTATATTTGTTTTCTAAAATTATACTGAATATTAGACACCCACACAGATGAAATAAATAACTTGCTATTTCCTATGGTGAACGTCTTCAGGGCAGCAGAGGAGCAACTGGGCATAAAGTAGTAGCTAGTGCTACACGTCAGCAGCAGTATTATTTTTTAAGGGATATGCAAATCAAAATGTAAAGAGACTTTTAAATTCATTTCTATTATCAAATATTATATTAGTGAGTGGGGGGGGGGGGGGTCAGGGTATATATACCTCTGTGATTACCTTGTATCTAAGCATCTGCTGACTGCCTCCTCATCTCAGATCTTTTGACAGACTTGCATTTCCGGCAATTAGTGCTGTTATCTATATGGCACACATGAACTAATGCCATCTAGCTGTGAAAAACTGTCCAATGCATTCAGATAAGAGGCAGCCTTCAATGGCTTAGAAATTAGCATATGAGCCTACCTGAGCTTTCAACTAAGAAAGCCAAGAGAACAAAGCAAATTTGGTGATAAAAGTAAATTAGAAAGTTGTTTATAATTGCATGCCCTATCTGAATCATGACCGTTTAATTTTGACTTTACTATCCCTTTAAGGGAACTGATTAAGCTGATTTCATGCAGGAGGTTTTCTGATTTACTTGTTACTGAGTTGCTAAGAGTTGGACTATCCCCTTGTGAACAGCCACCAGCGACAGATTATGCTGATAAACCCACTGATTTCTCACTGTTCGCGGGGCATACAAAATCATAGTCATTAATGCATTAGGGATCTTTTCAATGGTCGCTGGATGTTTCACAATGGGCCTCTGAGTCCTTGATACTGTTTATAGTAACCTTTTTATTGTTAGATCAGTTCATGATAATCTGATATATTGATACGTTTTTGTATCTAATCCCTTGTACTCAGACCGTGTAATTTGTTTCTTCATTTTAATTGTTTTTAAAAGGACATAAAACAAGTTGGGATAGAGACAAAATATAATAATATGGGGGGTGTGTCCGAACAGCAATCCTGAGCGGTCGCATTTCCAAGAGCTCTAACTGAATCACTAACAATCCGCTGATTAATAGTGAAAAATCCACAGCAAAGACATCTGTACTGTACAATATTATACCTCTCTCCACTGTGGGAAATATATTTCAACTGCCGACCGAGCTGTATTATTGACATTAGAGCGCCAAAGACCTGGAGCAGTGGCTCATAACAGGTAGCGCTTTCCTCCATGGTTTTCCGAGGTATTTAGCCTAAACTGCGCATAACAGAGAGCTGTACACTTACTACGTCTACGACTTAAAAGCAAAGAGAACCCCTGTGGATAATGGCAATTATTGGTGAACTCAGATTGCAAGACTGCTTCAACCGCCATCTTGAAAAGATCGAGAACCTCTATCTGAGGTACCTGATAATAATAATAATATCTACCTTTGCTTTGGTAGAATGCTGCCCTGCACGGACATTATCTGCTGGAGCATGCCTTGAAGCAAATAAGCAACTGTGAACTCAGTTAAAATACAATGCCTGTCTTTCTGAAGCTAAACACTGATAAGGGGGGGTGAAACAGACTACTCCAGACAGCATGGCTATGTTAGTAATTTTGCTTATTCTTGAAAACTATTTTAAAATACTTGCCAGCAATTTATAATCAAATTTTTTATGCAAATAATATTTCATATTTGTGCCCTCTCTCACCTATGTAATAAAGTGTGTGCCAAGTGGTCATATCTTTTCTCTCCTTAATGATCCTTAAATTCCACACAGTTGTGGCCCTTGAATACTATCTGAATGCTCCTGTGCTAATATGACTTATACAGGTAGTATACTATTAGTATACTATGTATTAGAAATATTCCTGGTGCTTCACAGAAAAGGTGGAATTGTATCTGTTTTGAGAAGAGATATTCACAGAATTACACATATTCATCCTTTTCTGATTATGGAGCTGAAGAACCCCACAAGTGAAACAACGGGAGTTTAAGAGGCACTTACTGTGGTAATAAGGAGGGCGGAACGTATGATCTGCTACCCCCCATCGTGGTGGGAAAATGACAAAGTCAGCTATGGCCACCCCAGGTCGTAGTGACTTAGCAGTCAGAACTGTGAAGATAGAGGGATCCTAAAAATATAGATAACATTAGTGTACTAGACTGTATAGATAAATACATATCCTAAAGTATACTGAAAGCTTGTATAAACATCAGTGGTGCATTAAGTTTCTGTTCTGCTCTAAGCACTGTGCAATCTGGTATACTACTCAATACTGCTATATGGCTATATACTGTATACTGCTACTATATGGCTTCAGACAGTGCAATACTACTATATGGCTACATACTGTATAATACTATTATATGGCTACATGCTGTATTATACTATTATATGGCTACATACTGTATAATACTACTATATGGCTACATACTGTATAATACTACTATATGGCTACATACTGTATAATACAACTATATAGCTATATACTGTATACTGATACTATATAGCTACATACTGTATAGTAACATAAATTATGCTTACCTGATCATTTTCTTTTCTTCTGTGGGAAAGAGTCCACAGCTGCATTAATTACTTATGGGAAATAAGAACCTGACCACCAGGAGGAGGCAAAGACCCACCAGCCAAAGGTTTAAATACTCCTCCCACCTCCCCTATCCCCCAGTCATTCAGCCGAGGAACAAGGAACAGTTGAAGAAGCATCCAGATGAAAGGGTGCCAGAAGATGAAAAACAACAACGCCTCAAAAACGGGCAGGGGGCTGTGGACTCTTTCCCACGGAAGAAAAGAAAATGATCAGGTACGCATAATTTATGTGTTTCTTCCTAATGGGAAAGAGTCCACAGCCGCATTCATTACTTATGGGAAATTTATACCCAAGTCATAGAGGACACAGAATGCCAAAACGGGAGGGTAAGAGGCGGACCACATGAAGGCACCACCCAAAGAATACATTCCCAAAACAAAAAACCCTGTTTCGTCCGAAAACAGGGAAAAGAACCCTTTGAAAAAAACAAAAGGCGGTATCATTAATGCAAATCTACCAACAGGTCATAGAACCTGAATGGACACCACGAATAGATGCAACCAAGATCATGGACCCCAAGGACACTATCTCTCAAGGTAGCAGCCCAGCCCCTCAACCAACAAGGGGTTCCGATGAACCATTCCCGAAGGGAACATCAGCCTAATATAAAGGAGGAAACCCCAGGTCATCAAGAAGACAACCCAACTCCATTGGACAGACATACTCTGACCCATGTCCCAATAACAGGAACCGCAGCAGAATACAAGAGAAAACCCGAAGAGAACCAACAGATCTCAAGGACCAGAAAGCATCCAAACAGCTAAACAGCAGGGACTAATGGCACTCCTATGAAAACTCAGTCACCAAGGGAAAAAACCTTACCAGTTAACAGGAGAAAACAAAACCCAGTCCCGCACCCCAGACTACAGGAGACTGGGGGTGCCGTACTAGCAAGGATCAATTCCAGAAATGGAAAAAGAAAAAAAAAATCAATGAAAGGATGCCGGACAGAAAGGAGAAGCTAGTGGTGCAAGCAAAAAGCGGATCCCTCTCTTGAAAGAAATACCCCACCTTGCTCCTGTATAACCAAGATAGCACAACCACTACAGGCCACAGATCCTACGCCAAAGCATCGATGTTCCCACAGCCTAAAAATTTAGCTAGGGTTAGTGCAGTGATGCAAAAACAACCCTTCCAAGTGACAGGTAGCTAGACAAGCCAACAGGCCACAATGTCCAGCAAACCGGCACACACCTCTATTCAATAAAAGAGGGAGGAATAAACAGTCACTTAAGAAAAAATACGACTAGCACCCTGAGATAAACCACCTAGAAATGGGTGATAAGAATCCCAACTGCAAGCCCGTCTCCAAAAAAACACAGACCACCTGGACTCAATACTCTACAGACAAAAAGGCCCCCGATGGAAGACATGAAATAAGAAATACTTGTCCCCAAACCCTCTGTAATCATCCAAAGGGCACCCCCTGCCGTAGGGGAACAATAAAACAACTAACTGCGTGAAACCTCTGAGAGTCAATCTCTCAAGCCCCCTAAGCCAGTCCGTCAGGCGACCAAACACAGAAGCAGGGAAAAAGACCAACACGCTATCAATGACCCTACAGGTCAAAAGCAAGACCGGGTAGTTAAATGGAAACCTCCAAACTCCCCATAAGCACATCCTAATTTCAACCCTAAGTTCCAAGGAAAAACCCAGGGACAAAAGGATAGGAGGAACCAGACCGCCGGAGCCCTAGATCCACATCCACTGATTCCCACTGAACTCTATTAGGGAGGACCCAAGATAAAACTCCCCGAGTCTGGTCCGACCGACAATCTCCTCAGAGGAGACTCTGCGATGAAAACCGCAACACTAAATCCAACGGACACTAGAATCCTAGGACAGAGATCAACCTGGTCCGAAACCCTAAAAGGGGAGACATAATGACCTATGAACCCTAGTGGCAGCACCTGAAAAAAAGGTGAACCTCTAAATCCGAGCATAAAAGCTCCTAGAGGCGAAGATAGTGAAACCAACCACCTCTGAATGTCCCTATTGAAACAACTACCACTTTGGAAGGATAGCAGACGCCGTGATACCTCAGATCAGAAGGCAGGCGCTTTACGCCTGGGTTTAATCCCACAACCTTTTACTGCAGGAGCGATGGAGCTAACCACTACGTCACATATCCTTCAAGATTGTGCCATACTCCTAAAGAGTCCACAGATCGTCCAAACTAGACAATGACCATGAGTCAAAAGCATCTCGAAAATGTCATAACCGCACAAAGTAGCAAGGACCGCACCCCTCCACTGGGGCTGCAAAGGAACACAGTGAGACACCACCGGCCCTATGTCTGAAGCAGAACTTCCACGGGCCAGCCCAAGCGCTTCTGACCTCCAGACCCTCAGGTCTAAATGAAGTATTAGTGTAGTTTTTTTTAGTTTTTTTTGTATGAAAAAAATGAACAAGTGAACCGGCAAGTCCCGCCGGACCAGCTAGGCATAACGTGCGTCACTAACAAGCAACAAGGCACACAAACAACTCCGGACAAAATCTGGAACCATTTCAATAAAAGAAAGTAAGTTGAGGAATCCCAGAATTCCCATAGGGAAGAAAAATACAGAAGTAAATAATCCTGACCAGATAAAAGAACAAACAAGGGCACCCGCCCAGAAGGAACCATGTATCTGTAGTACCTGACAGACAGAGACCGTAACCTTCAGAAAAACTACTGGGAAAAATTGCATTAGACTGACCGTGGAAAAACGTACCCCATTAGACTACCACACAGAACCCTGAGAAGATCCCTGCTGAAACAGTAAAGGATCCCCCAATAAATCAAACAGATGTCGCAGTAGGAGGCGCAGCCGCACAATCCTGTAGCGAAAAGAACAACAAGGGGGCACAATCACCCCTGGGGGAAACACAATGATGCCATTCATGGTCTGAACCCCCGGGATAGGCAGGTAAGCACATAACTGCAATGAAACTTCAGGGTCCTGCAAGCGAATCAAAGTCATTAAAATATTAAAACGAAAATGTCCCGCCATCTCTGGGGTAAAAAAATCCACCCTGCGCGGAGGAGACATTAACATCGGGGTCACCCGCAAAGGTAAAAAGAGTGTGCGATTGGGAAGGCACTTCCTGAGGAACAGAGCCCCCAGGAGCCGATGGCTCAGAAGGTCCAGGGGGTCCCCCCAGCCCGAGGGACCCGGCAAACAATGCAGGCAAGAGAAACAAGATTGGCAGACTTGCGATAACAGGACCAAATTACAGTCGTCATCCGAGGACGATTCAGAATCAGATATGAAAATAGTCTCTGCATTAGAATCCTCCATGGACTTAAGATAAGAACGCAATTTGGGAAAAAAACAAAAAACTGGCACCTGACACCTACAATGGCTGGGGCACTCACCACCTCCTATGACCAGGCCTCAGCGGAGCAGACTCTTTCCTCCGTAGCCACTCGGTCAGGAATGCCTCAGAGCCCAAATTCCCGCACACAAGCAGGATGATCACATAAGAAACATGATAAACAAACCCCATCCCGTTCACTAATCCCCCTGAAAAGAGAGATAATCCCTTGATTCCTGGATCGAAGCAGAAGGAGCCTCAATGAGGCCCATACTGAACTGTCATAACAAATTACATTACAGCAACGAAATAAAATGAAAAGATCTTACCGGAATACACGCCGTGGAACAGGAACACAGCCCTTCAAGTGTGACGAATAGTAACATTGCCTCCGTCATGAATACGAGTCGGGAGGTGGGAGGAGTATTTAAGCCTTTGGCTGGTGGGTCTTTGCCTCCTCCTGGTGGCCAGGTTCTTATTTCCCATAAGGAAGAAAACTACTATATACTATCATATTAGTAATAACGGAGCCTCTAGATGTGGAGCCTGTTTTGTATGTGTGGCAGGTGATCCGAGATATAATACGTTGCCTCCTCAGCATATTTCTTGTGCAACACACAGACTGCTTTAACCAAGTTGATGTAGGACATTGCTAATACGTATGTTTGCCACGATTCTGCTAGGCTACTAACCTAGCTTGCTGTTGCTAATCTCAGGATGCTTTACTGCTTGAATGCCTACCTACTGAGACGATTGCTTTGATTCGTACGGATACATGTACTGTGTCTTGCCTACTATTAAATAAGTTTGGAACTGCTAAAGCATAAGAGATGAACTCTTCTACTAATATATGCTATTCAAATAGTAATGTCACTACCATCACATGCATAGATCCCCACGTTAAACCTGGCCAGACAAGACCTATTGTATATAGGGTTTGGTTCAGCAGGGTGTTGCATGTGTAATCTCCCATCAGAGCTGCTTCTACTTGTATTTTATATTTTTATGTTTGGTACTGTACTGTGTTGCACTTTGTTAGGTGATAAGATATGTGTATAATCGCTATGACGACAGGATGTATCCTTCAGTTTATTCAATAATATTTAATAATGCAACTTAATACATTTGATTGATATTTGAAAAGAGTGCTGAATTCCCTTTCTTTTACACTAAGACTCTCATATATATAGTGTCTATCTTTCGCACGTTTAAGAAATATAGTAACTTTGGGTCTGCACCAGTATACTAAAAAGTACTTTCTAAAAGCGTATTAAGGTACATATTTAATGTGTTGAGCTTGCTTACTATTAATAATAATATATGGCTACATACTGTATACTGATACTATATGGCTACATACTGTATAATACTACTATATGGCTACATACTGTATAATACTACTATATGACTACATACTGTATAATAATACTATATGGTTACATACTGTATACTGATACTATATGGATACATACTGTATAATACTACTATATGGTTACATTTTGTATACTGATATTATATGACTACATACTGTATAATACTACTATATGGTTACATACTGTATACTGATACTATATGGTTACATACTGTATAATACTACTATATGGCTACATGCTGTATACTACTACTATATGGCTACATACTGTATAATACTACTATATGGTTACATTCTGTATACTGATACTATATGGTTACATACTGTATAATACTACTATATGGCAACATGCTGTATACTACTACTATATGGCTACATACTGTATAATACTACTATATGGCTACATACTGTATAATACTATTATATGGCTACATACTGTATAATACTATTATATGGCTACATTCTGAATAATACTACTATATGGCTACATACTGTATAATACTACTATATAGCTATATACTGTATACTGCTACTATATGGCTACAGACAGTATACTGATACTATATAGCTACATACTGTATAATAACATAAATTATGCTTACCTGATCATTTTCTTTTCTTCTGTGGGAAAGAGTCCACAGCTGCATTAATTACTTATGGGAAATAAGAACCTGGCCACCAGGAGGAGGCAAAGACCCACCAGCCAAAGGTTTAAATACTCCTCCCACCTCCCCTATCCCCCAGTCATTCAGCCGAGGAACAAGGAACAGTTTAAGAAGCATCCAGATGAAAGGGTGCCAGAAGATGAAAAACAACAACGCCTCAAAAACGGGCAGGGGGCTTTGGACTCTTTCCCACGGAAGAAAAGAAAATGATCAGGTACGCATAATTTATGTGTTTCTTCCTAATGGGAAAGAGTCCACAGCCGCATTCATTACTTATGGGAAATTTATACCCAAGTCATAGAGGACACAGAATGCCAAAACGGGAGGGTAAGAGGCGGACCACATGAAGGCACCACCCAAAGAATACATTCCCAAAACAAAAAACCCTGTTTCGTCCGAAAACAGGGAAAAGAACCCTTTGAAAAAAACAAAAGGCTGTATCATTAATGCAAATCTACCAACAGGTCATAGAACCCGAATGGACACCACGAATAGATGCAACCGAGATCACGGACCCCAAGGACACTATCTCTCAAGGTAGCAGCCCAGCCCCAGCCCCTCAACCAACAAGGGGTTCCGATGAACCATTCCCGAAGGGAACACCAGCCTAATATAAAGGAGGAAACCCCAGGTCATCAAGAAGACAACCCAACTCCATTGGACAGACATACTCTGACCCATGTCCCAATAACAGGAACCGCAGCAGAATACAAGAGAAAACCTGAAGAGAACCAACAGATCTGAAGGACCAGAAAGCATCCAAACAGCTAAACAGCAGGGACTAATGGCACTCCTATGAAAACACAGTCACCAAGGGAAAAAACCTTACCAGTTAACAGGAGAAAACAAAACCCAGTCCTGCACCCCAGACTACAGGAGACTGGGGGTGCCGTACTAGCAAGGATCAATTCCAGAAATGGAAAAAGAAAAAAAAAATCAATGAAAGGATGCCGGACAGAAAGGAGAAGCTAGTGGTGCAAGCAAAAAGCGGACCCCTCTCTTGAAAGAAATACCCCACCTTGCTCCTGTATAACCAAGACAGCACAACCACTACAGGCCACAGATCCTACGCCAAAGCATCGATGTTCACACAGCCTAAAAATTAAGCTAGGGTTAGTGCAGTGATGCAAAAACAACCCTTAGCTAGACAGGTAGCTAGACAAGCCAACAGGCCACAATGTCCAGCAAACCAGCACACACCTCTATTCAATAAAAGAGGGAGGAATAAGCAGTCACTTAAGAAAAAATATGACTAGCACCCTGAGATAAAACACCTAGAAATGGGTGATAAGAATCCCAACTGCAAGTCCGTCTCCAAAAAAACACAGACCACCTGGACTCAATACTCTACAGACAAAAAGGCCCCCGATGGAAGACACGAAATAAGAAATACTTGTCCCCAAACCCTCTGTAATCATCTGAGGATGATTACCCAGACACCGAGCACCCAAAGGGCACCCCCTGCCAAAGAGCTCTGGCAAAAGCCATAGGGGAACAACAAAACAACTAACTGCGTGAAACCTCTGAGAGTCAATCTCTCGAGCCCCCTAAGCCAGTCCGTCAGGCGACCAAACACAGAAGCAGGGAAAAAGACCAACACGCTATCAATGACCCTACAGGTCGAAAGCGAGACCGGGTAGTTAACTGGAAACCTCCAAACTCCCCATAAGTGAGAGATAAAGGAGCACATCCTAATTTCAACCCTAAGTTCCAAGGAAAAACCCAGGGACAAAAGGATAGGAGGAAACAGACCGCTGGAGCCCTAGATCCACATCCAGATTCCCACTGAACTCTATTAGGGAGGACCCAACATAAAACTCCCCGAGTCTAGTCCGACCGACAATCTCCTCAGAGGAGACTCTGCGATGAAAACCACAACACTAAATCCAACGGACACTAGAATCCTAGGACAGAGGTCAACCTGGTCTGAAACCCTAAAAGGGGAGACATAATGACCTATGAACCCTAGTGGCAGCACTTGAAAAAAAGGTGAACCACTAAATCCGAGCATAAAAGCTCCCAGAGGCGAAGATAGTGAAACCAACCACCTCTGAACGTCCCTATTGAAACAACTACCACTTTGGAAGGATAGCAGACGCCGGGATACCTCAGATCAGAAGGCAGGCGCTTTACGCCTGGGTTCAATCCCACAACCTTTTACTGCAGGAGCGATGGAGCTAACCACTACGTCACATATCCTTCAAGATTGTGCCATACTCCTAAAGAGTCCACGGATCGTCCAAACTAGACGATGACCACGAGTCAAAAGCATCTAGAAAATGTCATAACCGCACAAAGTAGCAAGGACCGCACCCCTCCACTGGGGCTGCAAAGGAACACAGTGAGACACCACCGGTCCTATGTCTGAAGCAGAACTGCCACGGGCCAGCCCAAGCGCTTCCGACCTCCAGACCCTCAGGTCTAAATGAAGTATTAGTGTAGTTTTTTAAAAAAAAATTTGTATGAAAAAAATGAACAAGTGAACCGGCAAGTCCCATCGGACCAGCTAGGCATAACGTGCGTCACTAACAAGCAACAAGATACACAAACAACTCCGGACAAAATCTGGGAACCATTTCAATAAAAGAAAGTAAGTTGAGGAATCCCAGAATTCCCATAGGGAAGAAAAAAACAGAAGTAAATAATCCTGACCAGATAAAAGAACAAACAAGGGCACCTGCCCAGAAGGAACCATGTCTCTGTAGTACCTGACAGACAGAGACCATAACCTTCAGAAAAACTACTGGGAAAAATTGCATTAGACTGACCGTGGAAAAACGTACCCCATTAGACTACCACACAGAACCCTGAGAAGATCCCTGCTGAAACAGTAAAGGATCCCCCAATAAATCAAACAGATGTCGCAGTAGGAGGCACAGCCGCACAATCCTGTAGCGAAAAGAACAAAGGGGCACAATCACCCCTGGGGGAAACACAATGATGCCATTCACGGTCTGAACCCCTGGGATAGGCAGGTAAGCACATAACTGCAATGAAACTTCAGGGTCCTGCAGGCGAATCAAAGTAATTAAAATATTAAAACAAAAATGTCCCACCATCTCTGGGGTAAAAAATCCACCCTGCGCGGAGGAGACATTAACATCGGGGTCACCCGCAAAGGTAAAAAGAGTGTGCGATTGGGAAGGCACTTCCTGAGGAACAGAGCCCCCCAGGAGCCGATGGCTCAGAAGGTCCAGGGTCCCCCCAGCCCGAGAAACCCGGCAAACCATGCAGGCAAGAGAAACAAGATTGGCAGACTTGCGATAACAGGACCAAATTACAGTCGTCATCCGAGGACGATTCAGAATCAGATATGAAAATAGTCTCTGCATTAGAATCCTCCATGGCTAAGACTTAAGATAAGAACGCAATTTGGGAAAAAAACAAAAAACTGGCACCTGACACCTACAATGGCTGGGGCACTCACCACCTCCTATGACCAGGCCTCAGCGGAGCAGACTCTTTCCTCCGTAGCCACTCGGTCAGGAATGCCTCAGAGCCCAAATTCCCGCACACAAGCAGGATGATCACATAAGAAACATGATAAACAAACCCCATCTCGTTCACTAATCCCCCTGAAAAGAGAGATAATCCCTTGATTCCTAGATCGAAGCAGAAGGAGCCTCAATGAGGCCCATACTGAACTGTCATAACAAATTACATTACAGCAACGTAATAAAAGGAAAAGATCTTAACGGAATACACGCCGTGGAACAGGAACACGGCCCTTCAAGTGTGACGAATAGTAGCATCGCCTCCATCATGAATACGAGTCGGGAGGTGGGAGGAGTATTTAAGCCTTTGGCTGGTGGGTCTTTGCCTCCTCCTGGTGGCCAGGTTCTTATTTCCCATAAGGAAGAAAACTACTATATACTATCATATTAGTAATAACGGAGCCTTTAGATGTGGAGCCTGTTTTGTATGTGTGGCAGGTGATCCGAGCTATAATACGTTCTCCTCAGCATATTTCTTGTGCAACACACAGACTGCTTTAACCACGTTGATGTAGGACATTGCTAATGCGTATGTTTGCCACGATTCTGCTAGGCTACTAACCTAGCTTGCTGTTGCTAATCTCAGGATGCTTTACTGCTTGAATGCCTACCTACTGAGACGATTGCTTTGATTCGTACGGATACATGTACTGTGTCTTGCCTACTATTAAATAAGTTTGGAACTGCTAAAGCATAAGAGATGAACTCTTCTACTAATATATGCTATTCAAATAGTAATGTCACTACCATCATTGTGAATATCATACAGGCATAGATCCCCACGTTAAACCTGGCCAGACAAGACCTATTGTATATAGGGTTTGGTTCAGCAGGGTGTTGCATGTGTAATCTCCCATCAGAGCTGCTTCTACTTGTATTTTATATTTTTACGTTTGGTACTGTACTGTGTTGCACTTTGTTAGGTGATAAGATATGTGTATAATCGCTATGACGACAGGATGTATCCTTCAGTTTATTCAATAATATTTAATAATGCAACTTAATACATTTGATTGATATTTGAAAAGAGTGCTGAATTCCCTATCTTTTACACTAAGACTCTCATATATATAGTGTCTATCTTTCGCACGTTTAAGAAATATAGTAACTTTGGGTCTGCACCAGTATACTAAAAAGTACTTTCCAAAAGCGTATTAAGGTACATATTTAATGTGTTGAGCTTGCTTACTATTAATAATAATATATGGCTACATACTGTATACTGATACTATATGGCTACATACTGTATAATACTACTATATGGCTACATACTGTATAATACTACTATATGGCTACATACTGTATAATAATACTATATGGTTACATACTGTATACTGATACTATATGGCTACATACTGTATAATACTATTATATGGCTACATACTGTATAATACTACTATATGGCTACATACTGTATAATACTACTATATGACTACATACTGTATAATAATAATATATGGCTACATACTGTATACTGATACTATATGGCTACATACTGTATAATACTACTATATGGTTACATACTGTATAATACTACTATATGACTACATACTGTATAATAATACTATATGGTTACATACTGTATACTGATACTATATGGATACATACTGTATAATACTACTATATGGTTACATTTTGTATACTGATACTATATGACTACATACTGTATAATACTACTATATGGTTACATACTGTATACTGATACTATATGGTTACATACTGTATAATACTACTATATGGCTACATGCTGTATACTACTACTATATGGCTACATACTGTATAATACTACTATATGGTTACATTCTGTATACTGATACTATATGGTTACATACTGTATAATACTACTATATGGCAACATGCTGTATACTACTACTATATGGTTACATGCTGTATACTACTACTATATGGTTACATGCTGTATACTACTACTATATGGTTACATACTGTATAATACTACTATATGGCTACATGCTGTATACTACTACTATATGGTTACATACTGTATAATACTACTATATGGCTACATACTGTATACTACTACTATATGGTTACATACTGTATACTACTACATTATGGCTACATGCTGTATACTACTACTATATGGCTACATACTGTATACTAATACTATATGGCTACATGCTGTATACTACTACTATATGGCTACATGCTGTATACTACTACTATATGGTTACATACTGTATACTACTACTATATGGTTACATACTGTATAATACTACTATATGGTTACATTCTGTATACTGATACTATATGGCTACATACTGTATACTTATACTATATGGATACATACTGTATACTTATACTATATGGATACATACTGTATAATACTACTATATGGCTACATACTGTATAATATTACTATATGGCTACATACTGTATACTGATACTATATGGCTACATACTGTATGTATAATACTACTATATGGCTACATACTGTATACTGATACTATATGGTTACAAACTGTATAATACTACTATATGGTTGCATACTGTATAATACTACTATATGGCTACATACTGTATACTACTACTATATGGTTACATACTGTATAATACTACTATATGGCTACATGCTGTATAATACTACTATATGGCTACATGCTGTATACTACTACTATATGGTTACATACTGTATAATACTATATGGCTACATACTGTATACTGATACTATATGGATACATACTGTATAATACTACTATATGGCTACACATTGTATAATACTACTATATGGCTACATACTGTATAGTACTATTATATAGTTACATACTGTATACTGATACTATATGGTTACATACTGTATAATACTACTATATGGTTACATACTGTATACTGGTACTATATGGTTACATACTGTATAATACTACTATATGGCAACATACTATATAATACTACTATATGGCTACATACTGTATAATACTACTATATAGCTACATACTGTATACTGATACTATATGATTACATACTGTATACTGATACTATATGGCTACATACTGTATAATACTAATATATGGCTACATACTGTATAATACTACTATATGGTTACATATTGTATAATAGTACTATATGGCTACATACTGTATACTAATAAAATATGACTACATACTGTATAATACTACTATATGGCTACATACTGTATAATACTACTATATGGTTACATATTGTATAATAGTGCTATATGGCTACATACTGTATACTGATAAAATATGACTACATACTGTATAATACTACTATATGGTTACATAAAGTATAATACTACTATATGGCTACATACTGTATACTGATACTATATGGCTACATACTGTATACTGATAAAATATGACTACATACTGTATAATACTACTATATGGTTACATACTGTATAATACTACTATATGGCTACACATTGTATAATACTACTATATGGCTACATACTGTATAGTACTATTATATAGTTACATACTGTATACTGATACTATATGGTTACATACTGTATAATACTACTATATAGTTACATACTGTATACTGGTACTATATGGTTACATACTGTATAATACTACTATATGGCTATATACTGTATACTGCTACTATATGGTTACATACTGTATACTGCTACTATATGGTCACATGCTGTATAATACTACTATATGGTTACATACTGTATACTGCTACTTTATGGCTACATACTGTATACTGATACTATATAGCTACATACTGTAGAATACTACTATATTGTTACATACTGTATACTGCTACTATATGGTTACATACTGTATACTACTACTATATGGCTACATACTGTATACTGATACTAAGGGGCCTAATTACTAACGTGCGAGCAGACATGATCCAATATTGCGGATCATGTCCGCCGCACATCGATGAATGCCGACAGCATACGCTGTCGGCATTTATCATTGCACCAGCAGTTCTTGTGAACTGCTGGTGCAATACCGCCCCCTGCAGATTGGCGGCCAATCGGTCACTAGCAGGGGGTGTCAATCAACCCGATCGTATTGGATAGGGTTGATTTCACGCGATGTCTGTCCGCCTACTCAGAGCAGGCGGACAGGTTTTGGAGCAGCGGCCTTTAGACAGCTGCTTCATAACAGGTGTTTCTGGCGCTCGCCAGAAACACGGGCCTTCAAGCTCCGTTCGGAGCTTGATAAATGGGCCCCTATATGGCTACATACTGTATAATATTATTATATGGTTACATACTGTATAATACTACTATATGTCTAAATACTGTATACTGATACTATATGGCTACAGACAGTGTATAATACTACTATATGGTTACATACTGTATAATATTACTATATGGTTACATACAGTATACTGCTACTATAAGGCTATACATTGTATACTGATACTATATTACTACATACTGTATACTGATATTATATGGCTACAAAATAAATTCACCTACCGCATGGTCAAAAGCAACACAGTTGATAACCATGAAATTGTCCAGGTTGTACTTGTAGGGAACGTAATTTCCGTGCCAGGCAACCACATTAAATGGAGAGAAATCCTGCAAGGAACAGAAACAGGTTTGTGCTGAAAAACTGGCAGATATATATTTGTTACACTGGCAAATTAATTTCTATCTAATTAAAATGATTTACTTTTTCTGTCTAACTTAGTACACACAGATCCAAATTGTTACAAATTATCAGTCTAGCTTAAATTACAGACAATATATAGTATATACAAAATCAGTGTGTATTGCTGGTGTATTTGTGTTGATAGAACATAGGATGTGTGAGTGAGTGTGTGTGTATGTGAGTGTTTGTATGTGTGTGTATATATATATATACAGGGAGTGCAGAATTATTAGGCAAATGAGTATTTTGACCACATCATCCTCTTTATGCATGTTGTCTTACTCCAAGCTGTATAGGCTCGAAAGCCTACTACCAATTAAGCATATTAGGTGATGTGCATCTCTGTAATGAGAAGGGGTGTGGTCTAATGACATC